>NW_027280706.1:0-203283 GCF_046629955.1 Centroberyx affinis | reverse complement strand
TATATTAGGCTGTAATATAATGTTAGAGGACAAGACGAATGTAATAAGGCACAAATTTTTCTAATAATCCCCAGAGATTTTGTAACCTTATTGCAAACAAAACTGATAGGCAAGGCAAGGCAAGGCAGCTTTATTTGTATAGCACATTTCATACACTTGGGCAATTCAAAGTGCTTTACAGGGTGATAAAAATACAGTAAAGTTAAAAGATTTACAATTAAAAAGTGCAAAAATACAGACAAGAGATACAAAAGATAAAAGACTTAAAAGTAAACTAGTGCAGTTCAAATCAAATGAGATAGAAAGATGAAAGAACACAACAAATACAACAAATACTCCCACTTTTAGATGCACATTGTGAGTGAACCCATATGTTTTTCTGTAATTTTCTTTTCCCCTGTCCTTCCTGATTCTACTCTTGATCTGATATTTACGTCAGATCTCACTGCCTAAGGCAGACGAGAATCATAGATTCTCCTCTTGGTCAAAAACCTCACCATCCAGAGATGGATGAGAATCATACAGGGTAAAGCTCTGTCCCCCCCACATATAGTGTTCACTCATGCGCAAGTAAGCATTACCTGGACAAGACGAATGAAAATTTGTACTTGCCCGTGTCAGCTCTGTTGGGATCCTGAACAGAAAGAGTTAAAATTAAGGTTATTTAAAAGCTGAGCTGAAAAGATACGTTTTTAGCCATTACAGGGTAGAGTAGGCAGTGTAAAATAAGAAAGTTTTTAGCTTTGACTTAAAAGCGGTCAGAGTCGGGGCCTGTCTAATATCATCTGGGAGGTTATTCCAGGTCTGTGTTGCATGATAACAAAACGCTGCTTCACCGTGTTTTGTTCTAACTCTTGGGACAGCCAGTAGGCCAGCCCCAGATGTCCTAAGGTTCCTAGAAGGTTCATATGGCACAAGCATGTCAGAGATGTATTTGGGCCCAGAGCCACAGAGTGATTTGTAGACAAGCAGCAAGATTTTGAAATCAATTCTCTGAGTGACTGGTAGCCAGTGTAAGGATTTTAGAACTGGTGTAATGTGGTCGTATTTTGTAGTTTTCGTCAGGACCCTGGCAGCGGCGTTCTGAATAAGTTGGAGTTGCCGAAGAGCTTTTTTTGAAAGCCCTGTGAACAGACCATTGCAGTAATCCAATCTACTGGAAATAAAGGCGTGGGTAAGCCTTTCTAGGTCTTGTTTGGACATTAGTCCTCTGACTCTTGCAATATTTTTTAGATGGTAGTAAGCTGACGAAGTTACCGATTTGATGTGGCTATTGAAATTTAAATCTGAGTCCAGGATAACGCCAAGATTTCTGGCTTGACTCTTAGTTATGAGGGACAGGGAGTCAAGGTGAGAGCAGACATTCTGTCTTTCTTTCTGTGCTCCAAAGACAATTATCTCGGTCTTATCTCTGTTTAGTTGGAGAAAATTTTGCCGCATCCAGTCATTGATTTGTTCGACGCAGTAACACAGAGTTTCAACAGGTCCATAGTCACCTGGTGAAAGTGATATGTAGATTTGCGTGTCATCTGCATAATTATGGTAGGCTACTTTATTATTTTGTAGGATTTGGCCTAACAGAAGCATATAGAGATTGAACAGGAGAGGTCCCAAAATGGACCCCTGTGGAACCCCGCAGGTCATGGCCATCTGCTCGGACACACAGTTTCCAATGGAGACAAAGTACTTTCTGTCATGAAGATATGACTTGAACCACTTAAGGACAGTTCCAGAGAGTCCCACCCAGTTTTCTAATCTTTGTGATAGAATTGTATGGTCCACAGTGTCAAAGGCAGCACTAAGATCCAACAGCACTAAAACAGAGACTTTGCCTGAGTCATTGTTCAGGCGAATGTCATTTAGTACCTTTATGAGTGCAGTCTCAGTGCTGTGATGGGGCCGAAATCCTGATTGAAAGTTATCGAAGCAATTGTTCAGCATTAAAAAGTTACTAAGTTGTTGGTGAACAACTTTTTCAATAACTTTACCTAAAAACGGTAAGTTTGATATTGGTCGATAGTTATCCAGTACAGTAGCATCAAGACTGCTCTTCTTTAGGAGAGGCTTAATGACTGCAGTTTTCAAAGCCGTTGGAAAAATGCCAGATTGGAGAGAATTGTTAACTACAAGTATTAGTTCTTTTTAGGGCTGCAACAACGAATCGATGAAATCGATAAAATTCGATTACAAAAATAGTTGGCAACGAATTTCATTATCGATTCGTTGGGTCGCAGAGCTGGCTACGTCACCTGCGGTGTCGCGGAGCTGGCTACATCACTTGCTGTGTCGCGGAGCTCATACACATGTCTATGGCGGAGCTGGTCACTTCATGAAAAAAAAACATTTGAAACATGGCGGAGGCGGAGAAAACTGTTCGACCAAAATCATCAATAGTATGGGAGCACTTCACATTAAATTTGAGTAAAAAGTTTGTTCGCTGCAAACTATGTAAAACCGAACTTGCATGGCACGGGAGCACCACGGTAATGAGAGAACACCTGAAACGAAAACATGTTGGAGCCATGGATGACGGGGGCTCAACAGCAGGGTAAGTTACTACAAAATCTTTAATTAATTAAACGACTTTAGACCCATGGCATACGTTGCGTTTTGAAGTGAGGAATCGTTCGTCTCACAGCAGGTAACAGTTAGTTCTTCTCGTTTATCTAATAGCCGGTGTTTGCTCGCGATCCAGCTTGAATGGTCTATTAAGTCAAATTTACTTCAATATTGCATGACAAGTGTATTTAACTAGCTGGCTAACGTCAGTGGTAGAGTAGAGGCGGTATAGCTAACGTTAGTCTAGCAAGCTAAGGCTAAAGACACATTTTTATTCACTGGCCTTTTTGGCCCACTAATCATTCAATCTGTAGTCATGTCTATAATTCTGTATTTTGTCCCTTGTTGTTTATTGTTGACGTTGGTATGTTTCTCTTTGTGTTTTTTTTTTTTTTTTTTTTTTTTTACTTTTTACCTTATATTTTAATGTTCTTTTGTACAGCACTTTGGTCAGCTTAAGCTGTATTTAAATGTGCTCTAGAAATCAACTTTACTTACTTACTTACTAATTAACACTACCCGGTAGAACTAATCACTTATTACAATTATGGCAATTTAATGATTAATGATTGATTTAATGATTATTTCAAAGTGTTAATTTGCTGAAATTAGGTTGGCGTGAGACACTGTACTGTATGTAAGGAGTGAGCTAGGACAAATTGCGTTTGGAGCATATCTGTTATATATATATATATATATATATATATATATTTATATAAAAAATTGTAGTGTCTTGTCTGTACTTGGCCTTTGGGTTACTGGCCTTTACATAAGCAATTATTAACTAAAACAACAAGGCATGTATTGAGTTTTATGTAAATTGTGCTATTATACATACTCATACCGTCTTTCTCATTTCAGAAAAAAACAACGCACCATGAGTGGCTACTTGATGGGGAATAAAGCGCCATGCACACCACAGCAAGCAGCTGTTTTGACAGATAGTGTCCTAAACATGCTTGTCACCGACATGAGGCCACTATCAATGGTTGAAGATGATGGCTTCAGAGCAATGATCAACACCCTCCACCCTGGTTACACTCTTCCCTCAAGGACCCATTTTACTAAGCTGGTGGAGAGGAAATATCAAGAGACATTCCAGGAAGTGAAGATTGCAATAAAAGCCAACAACAGCAAAATTGCTCTCACCACTGATGTATGGACAAGTGTAGCCACTGAAGCCCACCTTGGCATCACATGCCATTACATCAAAGATGATTGGGACATGGAGTCAATTTGCCTTACCACCATGCCACTGCAGGACAGACATACGGCATCCAACATCGCAGAGTGGTTGGAGGAGGTAGCAGCCAGGTTTGAAATTCCTCCTAGCAAAATTATCGCCATTGTGCATGACAACGGTGCCAATGTTGTGGCTGCGGCAAACATACTGGAGGAGAAGCATGGGTGGTCCTCTGTGCGCTGCACTGGCCATACCTTGCAACTTGTGATCAATTCTGCATTGAAGCACCCAAGCATTGAAAAAGCTATTGGGCCTGCAAGATGTCTTGTGGAACATTTTAAAAAAAGCGAGCTAGCCTGCAACAAGCTAAAAGAGAAACAGCAACAAATGGCCACACCTGAGCACAGGCTTGTTCAGGACATCAGCACAAGGTGGAATAGCACATTCTACATGATAAGCCGACTGCTTGAGCAAAGGTGGCCTGTAACAGCAACGCTGTCTGACTCTTCTGTCACACAGAGGGGCAAAAGGTATCTGGATTTGAAACCAGACCAGTGGAACCTGCTGGAAGAGCTTTCCACAGCCCTTAAGGCTTTTGAATGTGCCACTGTCTTCATGAGTGGGGAGAAATACATAACAATCTCTGCAGTACCTCCACTTGTGAAGGGGCTATTGAAGTCCACCCAGAGTGCTGCCTTCGAGTTAGCCCCGGTGCGGGCTTTCCAACTCACTGCTACGGAGCAGCTGCAACAGCGATGGAAGAGAGAGACTTCTTTCTCAGATATGGCACCAAACACAGTGATCCTCTCCACTGCTCTGGACCCAAGGTTCAAAAGACTTAAGTTTCTAACACCTGATGAAGTCCTGAATGTGCAAACCAAAGTGCAAACACTGGCATTCGGAGTGAGAAGGGAGATGGATGAGCAGCAGCATGACAGTCTCTGTGACCAAACCAGTGCCACCTCCACCATTACTACAGCTGCTGAACCTACAACTCCTGTCTCTTTACTTGACTCACTCCTCGATTCCGAAAACAGCAGTGAAGAAGAGAATAGAGAGCGGGGATCTGAGGATCTCCACAGCCAAGTGAGGAATGAAGTCCTTGCATACTTTGGAGAGAAGCCCCTTGCCAAGGAAGAAAGTCCATTACATTGGTGGAAGGCTAACGAGGATAGATATCCCATCTTGGCCAGGCTAGCAAAGTCCTACTTATGCATCCCTGGCACCTCAACACCATCTGAGCGGCTGTTCTCTGCAGCAGGCAACATAGCTTCCAAGAAGAGAGCTAGCCTTAGCCAGGAGCATGTGGACATGCTAACATTTTTGCATTGCAATGCAAAGTTCCTGTAGAAAGAGGAGAGAGGGTGTGTGTGTGTGTGTGAGAGAGAGTGAGTGAGAGATAGTGAGTGTGTGTGAGAGAGAGAGTGTGTGAGAAAGTGTTACTGCAGAAACAATCTACCTCCATAGTCCGTGGCCTGTTGTTAAAGCTATTTGATGTAGCAAATCCTGTTAACACTTAGTTTGTGATTTAAGTTTTTCTTTTTTATCATTTATAATTTATTGTTTAAACAGCTCAGGTCCGTTCAAGCAACATAAAAAATACCTGTTTTTTTATGCACTTTTATAAAAAAACGAGCCTATATCTTTTGCACATGTTGTACAGCATACATTTAGGTATGTTTTTTGTGTTAGTCCATGGCCTGTTGTTAAAGCTATTTGATGTAGCAAAGCCTGTTAACACTTAGTTTGTGATTTAAGTTTTTCTTTTTTATCATTTATAATTTATTATTATTTTAACAGCTCAGGTCCGTTCAAGCAATGTAAAAAATACTTATTTTTTGTGCACTTTATTTAAAAAACGAGCATATATCTTTTGCACGTGTTGTATAGCATACATTTAGGTCTGTTATTTGTGTTAATATTGTCAATTTGGAATAACATTTTGTTTTTTGAATAAAATGATGGAAATAGAGTTTGTTTTCGTTTTTTTATCCGATTCATCGATTAATCGAAGAAATAATCAACAGATTAATCGATAATGAAAATAATCGTTAGTTGCAGCCCTAGTTCTTTTGCCAGGCTGCTCAAAACTGTTTTAAGGAAGCTAGTGGGTAAAACATCAAGGCAACAGGTGGATGATTTGAGATTTGACACAGTTTCTTCGAGTGTTTTATCGTCAATGGGATTAAATTGTGTCATACCTACCATGTTACATCTGGGAGACTGCAGTGATGATGCTTTTTTGTTTGGCATTGAGGAGTTAATCGCATGTCTGATGCCTTGAATCTTGTCATTAAAAAAGGATGCAAACTCGCTACATTTGCTGGTAGAAACTAGTTCTGGGGATATTGGAACCGGAGGGTTAGTTAACCTGTCAACGGTAGCAAATAAGATGCATGAATTGTTACTGTTCTTGTTGATGATCTCAGCGAAAAATGATTGCCTAGCGCTTTTCAAGTTCAGACTGTAAATATGTAATTTTTCTTTATAGATTTCAAAGTGAATCTGGAGGTTTGATTTACGCCATTTTCGCTCTGCTTTCCAGCACTCCCTTTTCTGTGCCCTTACAGAATGAGTGTTTCTCCATGGTGCCTTTTGCTTATTAGCAATCATTTTAACCTTAGCAGGAGCAATGGCATCAATTACATTTGAAATTTTAGAATTGAAGGTATTCAGTAGATCATCAACATGATTTGAAGCTGGGGCAGTTTCAGATTTGAAGGCTTCCATAAAAAGTGTTGTGGTATTCTCATTAATGTACCTTTTTTTAACAGTTTCAGATCTAAGGTTGATTTTTGGTGTAATAGACAGATCAAAAAATACACAGAAATGATCTGATAGAGCAACATCAAGCACAGTGACATTTGAAATGTTAACACCCTTAGTAATAACCAGATCTAGAGTGTGTCCTCTAGTATGGGTCGGCCCTTTCACATGTTGAGACAGATCAAACGTGTCAAGTATGGCTGAAAGTTCTTTGGCATTTTTGTCACTGACATTATCTATGTGTACATTAAAATCACCCGTAATGACTACACAGTCAAATTCAGTGCAGATAATTGAAAGCATCTCAGTAAAATCATCAAGGAAATGTGGGGAGTATTTTGGTGGCCTGTATATAACTAAATATAGAATACATGGAGAGAATTTAATTTCCATTTTAAACGACACATATTCAAAGGATGAGAATTCTCCAAATGATAACTTCTTACAAAGGTTACAAAGGTTGATATGATCAACCAAGTGAGTTTCTCATCAATTAAGATCCCTAGAAATCTTGTTGATGTGACTTTACTCATTTCTTCACCTTTAATATACAGTTTCACTAATTCCGAATTATAATTCATCTTCCCTGCAAATATCATAAAATTGGATTTTTTCACATTTAATGGCAATTTATTTGTCTGAAACCATTTTGAATATGTGAGAAGACCATTGTTTACTTCATTGATTGGTACTGTCAAATTTTTATTGGAGATAAGTAGATTAGTATCATCTGCGTATAATATTGGAAATATAGTGTTTGACACTACTGCAAGATCGTTTATGTAGATAAGGAACAGTAAGGGTCCTAAAATGGAACCTTGTGGTACCCCACACTTTATCATAGCTCTCTTAGACTCTATACCAGTGGTCGGCAACTAGCGGCCCGCGGGCCAAAACTGGCCCGCCTGTAATAGTATCTGGCCCGCCAGATGACACTGAAAATCTCTGATCTTGCCATGCTTTGTGTCGTGGTGCCGTCGTATATTGTATTCCTTGCAAACTGCAACAACTTCGTTGCAGATTAGACAGACTGGTTTGGCGTTAATAAAATCAGGTAAGATGATTGCATACTTTTCTTTCCATTCTTCTTTGTATGTCCTACCTTCGCTGTCAACTTTTCTTTTCATTGCTTTTGACAGTGACATTTTGTCTTGCTAGCTATCAATGTTTTGCTAATGTCTCTGTGCACACAATGTAACCTCCCGCACAATAACGCGGGTAACGATGTAACGCGAGAGTAACGTACGTCGGATATCCAATCCTGAGTCCATAAAATAATTATTACAATACGTTAGATAGGCTCAAAGAAGTAGTCATTTTCAAAATGGAAATGATACACATTTATTATTAACTGTGTGGAGAGGGGAAATATGAGATTTACACACATTCATGTCTTAAAAGACAGTCTGTCGGTGATTAAAGACAGCAGTCACATTATCAGCAGGTTACTATTATAAGCTGTTTTATAACGCAGCCACAGAGTGGAGCAGGAGACAAAGCAGTAATAACACACTAATAACAGTCTGTAGCAAATTCAAGTTACTTTATTTTAAACAAATAACTTTCTTAAATTACTCTTTTGTACAATATATAATAGTATAGATTAGGAAAAAAAAGTTTTGTTTGGTAGAAAAAAAGGTTCTGTCCAAGATATTATGTTTTGGCCCACCATTCAGTTACTTGGAAAAAATTTGGCCCGAGGCCAAACGTACTTGCCGACCCCTGCTCTATACCATTGATGTTAACATATTGCTCTCTATTGTAAACATAATTACTAAGCCACTTCAAGACATGGCCATGAAATCCATATCTATTTAGTTTTGCAAGCAAAATGTTATGATCAACAGCATCAAACGCTTTGGAGAGATCCAGGAAAATACCACATGCAAACTCTTTCTTTTCTAAGGCAGTATGAATCTTGTCCACAAGTTGTAAAAGGGCCATATAGGCCGAATGGTTTTTGCAGAATCCATACTGGTGTTTATACAATATTTTATAAGTGTTCAAATGTGTAAGAATGCGTTTATATCGGTGGTGGATGAGTTGAGTCCCCCCCCCCCCGATATGTGAAGCGCTTTGAGTACCTAGAAAAGCGCTATATAAATGTAATCAATTATTATTATTATTATATACTAGTTTCTCCAAAATTTTGGAAAAACATGGAAGAACAGAAATAGGACGGTAATTTGTAAAAGATCCTGGGTCACCTGATTTAAAAAAAGAAATGACCTTTGCAAGTTTGAGATCAGAAGGAACAATACCAGTTTCCATGGACACAGCAAAAATATGTGTTAATGGTTTCATAATTGAGCTTTTTACCTCCTTGACAAGGGATGCACTAATTTCATCATGACCCGGAGCAGAATTCTTTAGCTCCATTATAATGTTATTTATCTCTTTGTTGTCAGGAGGTTCAAAATAACAAATGGATGGAAAGGATCCTCTTATATAATCAGTTGGACTATCATTAGTATTACCAATCTTTTTAGAAATGGAAACTCCCACATTCACAAAAAACTCATTGAACTTGCAAGCAATATCAAAGGGATTTGTGATGGATGTTTTCCCATCCGAAAAACTAGGAGGAAATTTTGTTGATGCTTTTTTCTTTTGTAGTAATTAATTTATAATCTTCCATGTAGCTTTGATATTACTTGCAGAGCTCTTGAACTGATCACTGAAAAACTTTTTTTTGGCTACTCTAAGAAGATGATTATATTTATTTTTATACTTCTTATATTTTGCAAGATTTAAGGGTGTAGGACATAGAATATATTTTTTATAAAGTTTGTTCTTTATTTTAGATGAATTTTGTAAGCCGACAGTAAACCAGGCATTATTTTTGTTATCTTTATCCAATCTTTTTGAGCAAGTTACTAATGGAAAACTTTTAGAGAATGCTAAATTAAATGATTTCATAAATACTTTGTAAGCTGAATTTGCATCACTCTCCATATAAACCTTTTCAAAAGATACCTTCTCCAGCATGTTTTTAAATTTACATTTATTGCTTGCATTAAATTTTCTAAACGTTTCTGTGACATCCTTATTTCCCTCAATCATGGTAAGTTGGAAGATTGGAAAGTGATCTGAAATATCTGTGTATCTGTGTATAGTATTCCTGAAGTTAACATATTCTGAATAGAATTTGTCAATATATTATCAATTAAAGTTGCAGATTTATTTGTCACCCTGTCTGCTCTAACTAACCAAACAAAACATACAGAGGGAGGCATCCATTCCTAACCTAGTGGAATAACATAACTTCACTAATGTTGGCAAATGTAGGGCCCCTTACCTGCTCCAGTTTTCCTATCATATATATATATATATATATATACACAAACATAAGGATTGGTCTTAATTACAGATATTAAAATTAAAAGAAATGGCTCACAACAAACACAACAGGCCAACAGCAGGCAGAGAGCAGAGAGGATGTTCCAGGAAGTGCCAGGGCTTTATAAAACATCACGGAGGCCACCGATTGGTTGATGCTGATTGACACCTCCTTCCTTTGCACTGGACACCAAACCAGGGACCTGGGAGAACAAGTAGAGGGGAGAGAGAGACCGAGAGGGAGAAACAAAAGACAACCCTCCAACATAACACCTAGAAAATACAAGGAACGTAACAGTGTGTGTGTGTGTGTGTGTGTGTGTGTGTGTGTGTGTGTGTGTGTGTGTGTGTGTGTGTGTGTGTGTGTGTGTGTGTGTGTGTGTGTGTGTGTTGACATCTGGGGACCTAATACTTAATGTTTTCTCCACAGAGTTCACCATCAAAGGAAGAATGTTCCCAGTGGTCAGTCTGCTCAGGAGCATCAAACAAACTTGGACTCCATATTTATGGTGTGTAAATGTACAACACCACATTTTACTTCAGCTACAGACAATGCAAATCAACCATTCTGGTCATTATAATCTCCATGCTGCACTCTTTAGACCAGTGGGCTTTCAAACCATGCAAGATGGATGTGATGTTGTGTTGCACGATTTCTATATAAGAATTTTGTGTTTATATAATATTCTGTTACAGCTTCTTGAGGAGAACATTGCCACTTTTGTGAAGAACGAGCTGAAACGGATTCAGGGGATTCTGAGTCCAGATTACCCAGAATGGTCAGAGAGGCAGAGGGAGGATGAGGAGGTGGTGGACGGTGAGGAGGAAGAGCAGAGGAGGAGCAGCAGAGAGGCTTTTCTGCAGATCACACTGCACTTCCTGAGGAGAATGAAACAGGAGGAGCTGGCTGACTCTCTGCAGAGCAGTAAGAGGCTTTTAACAGGTTTAACATGATGGAGAGGGGAAATGGTGGAAAATGAGAGATGTTTACATTTCCAAACTCTGCTGTCAATATGCTGTACACATCTGCATCAGATCTATACAGTTCTTCTGGGCTGCACACACACAACATGTTTGTCCATTACTGATGAGCTCAATAGATATCATGGAGTGGGAAAATACTGTATATATATCCACACTGAAATCCACTCATTGATTCCATTTGTTGTTTGTTCATTCAGAAACATTTGCTCCCATCTGCCAACGTCAACTCAAGTCTAATCTGAAGGAGAAGTTTCAGTGTTTGTTTGAAGGGATTGCTAAAGCAGGAAACCCAACACTTCTGAATCAGATCTACACAGAGCTTTACATCACAGAGGGAGGGAGTGGAGAGGTCAATGATGAACATGAGGTGAGACAGATTGAAGCAGCATCCAGGAAACCAGTGAGACCAGAAACACCAATCAAATGTGTAGACATCTTTAAACCCTTACCTGGAAGAGATCAACCAACCAGAACACTGATGACAAAGGGAGTGGCTGGCATTGGGAAAACAGTCTTAACACAGAAGTTCACTCTGGACTGGGCTGAAGACAAAGCCAACCAAGATATACAGTTCATATTTCCGCTGACTTTCCGAGAGCTGAATCTGCTGAAAGGGAAAAAGTACAGCTTGGTGGAATTTCTTCATCACTTCTTTACTGAGACCAGAGAAGCAGGAATCTGCAGGTTTGACAAGTTCCAGGTTGTGTTCATCTTTGACGGTCTGGATGAGTGTCGACTTCCTCTAGACTTCAAGAAGAACGAGATCCTGACTGATGTTACAGAGTCGACCTCAGTGGACGTGCTGCTGACAAACCTCATCAAGGGGAAACTGCTTCCCTCTGCTCGCCTCTGGATAACCACACGACCTGCAGCAGCCAATCAGATCCCTGCTGAGTGCATTGACATGGTGACAGAGGTGAGAGGCTTCACTGACCCACAGAAGGAGGAGTACTTCAGGAAGAGGTTCAGAGATGAGGAGCAGGCCATCAGAATTATCTCCCACATCAAGACTTCACAAAGCCTCCACATCATGTGCCACATCCCAGTCTTCTGCTGGATCACTGCTACAGTTCTGGAGCATGTGTTGAAAACCAGTGAGAGAGGAGACCTGCCCAAGACCCTGACTGAGATGTACATCCACTTCCTGGTGGTTCAGTCCAAACAGGGGAATGTCAAGTATCATGGGAGAGCTGAGACAGATCCACACTCGACTACAGAGAGCAGGAAGATGATTCTCTCTCTGGGAAAATTGGCTTTTGAGCAGCTGGAGAAAGGCAACCTGATCTTCTATGAAGCCGACCTGACAGAGTGTGGAATTGATATCAGATCAGCCTCAGTGTACTCAGGAGTGTTCACACAGATCTTTAAAGAGGAGCATGGGCTGTACCGGGAAAAGGTGTTCTGCTTTGTCCATCTGAGCATGCAGGAGTTTCTGGCTGCTGTTTATTTCATCGTTTCATTCATCGACTCTCAGTCAACATCCTGGTTATCTACACTATTAAGAGACAAATCTCAGGTAAATCAGCTCTACCAGAGTGCTGTGGACAAGGCCTTACAGAGTCCAAATGGACACCTGGACTTGTTCCTCCGCTTCCTCCTGGGTCTTTCACTGGAGACCAATCAGACTCTCCTACGAGGGCTGCTGACACAGAGAGGAAGTAGCTCACAGACCAATCAGAAAACAGTCCAGTACATCAAGGAGAAGATCAGGGAGAATCTCTCTCCAGAGAGAAGCATCAATCTGTTCCACTGTCTGAATGAGCTGAATGACCGTTCTCTAGTGGAGGAGATCCAACAGTACCTGAGTTCAGGAAGTCTCTCCACAGCCAGACTCTCCCCTACTCAGTGGTCGGCTCTGGTCTTCATCTTACTGTCATCAGAAGAAGAGCTGGACCTGTTTGACCTGAAGAAATACTCTGCTTCAGAGGAGGCTCTTCTGAGGCTGCTGCCAGTGGTCAAAGCCTCAAATAAAGCTGTGTAAGTGCATAGAAAACTGTATAGATTCAATATTATTCATACAGAGGAAAAACAATATAAGTTTTCAAAGTTATTGTTTGTCTTCATCACTAATTCTCCTTCAGGCTGAGGCTGCTTTTAGATGAATCAAGTTTATCATTATTATTAGTAGTAATCTGAAAGAAAAACACAGACAACATCAACATTAATATATAAGAGAATAACATTTTCATCTCTGTTCATGTCCATTAAGGCTGAGTGGCTGTAAGCTGTCAGAGAGAAGCTGTGAAGCTCTGGCCTCAGTTCTCAGCTCCCAGTCCTCTAGTCTGAGAGAGCTGGACCTGAGTAACAACGACCTGCAGGATTCAAGAGTGATGCTGCTCTCTGCTGGACTGGAGAGTCCACATTGCAGACTGGAAACTCTCAGGTAAGAGACATTTACACTTTTTTCAATTGAAATGACACATTTCTCCAAACTAAGGTCTATGCTCTCAAAACAGTCTCTCAGGTCAGGATTCCTGAATCTGCAAAGGGTGACCCTGCAAGTTTTACATCAGAATTTCAAAGTCATTTTACATCTGCCTTTTTGAATTTCATTTTCATTTTCACTGAAAAAAAAGTTTGTGAATTTTCCAGCACTTGTTTAATTCTGATCCAACTTCATATACACAGTCATGAAAGATTTAGAGAAGATCATCTATGCTCTGAAATCATGTCATTTACATTACTGCACTCTCTATTCCTGTCTCAGCCATAATTCACTGTCACACCTCCAGCTTGTTCAGAATAGATCAGCTAGGATTTTAACTAGTGTTAAACAGAGATCATATATCCCCAATTTTAGTATCTGTCTACTGGTTACCACTAAGATACAGAATTATTAGTAAGATTTCACTGATCACATTTAAAGCATGGCTGCAGAGCTCTTAGTTCCCTGTGAGCCGGAGAGCAAGCTGAGATCTTCAGGTCCTTCTGACTTTCCCTCAGTCTAGACTCAAGACTGAAGGTGAAACACTTTTCCCATCAGGGCTTCTAGACTGTGGAATGATTCCTGAGGGATCAGGCTCATCTGTTAAAACACTTTAAATCTGCTTTATATATCTCACTATTCTTCTTTATGGCTTTTTGTAAAGCATAACATTGCATGTACCATTTGGTGGATGTATTTATCCAAATCACCTTACAGTACCATGTGTGAATACATTTTTGCATTGGTGACTCCAGTGGGAATCAAACCAGCTTCACTGGCTCTGTTAGTGCTACACTCAGCTCAGTGAGCTGCAGTATCATGCAAAATACACTGTAACCTCTGCTTTTAGATGAATCAAGTTTATCATTATTAGTAGTAGTAATCTGAAAGAAAAAACACAAACAACATTGATATTAGAATGTAAGAGAATAACATTTTTATTTCTGTTCATGTCCGTTAAGGCTGAGTGTCTGTAAGATGTCAGAGAGAAGCTGTGAAGCTCTGGCTTCAGTTCTCAGCTCCCAGTCCTCTAGTCTGAGAGAGCTAGACCTGAGTAACAACGACCTGCAGGATTCAGGAGTGAAGCTGCTCTCTGCTGGACTGGAGAGTCCACACTGTAGACTGGAAACTCTGAGGTAAGATCCACTTACATTTTTTTCAATTAAATTGACACATTTCTCCAAACTAACGTCTATGCTCTCAAAATAGTCTCTCAGGTCAGGATTCCTGAATCTGCAAAGGGTGACCCTGCAAGTTTTACATCAGAATTTCAAAGTCATTTTACATCTGCCTTTTTGAATTTCATTTTCATTTTCACTGGAAAAAAGTTTGTTTAATTCTGATCCAACTTCATATACACAGTCATGAAAGAATTAGAGAAGATCATCTATGCTCTGAAATCATGTCATTTACATTACTGCACTTCTCTCTATTCCTGTCTCAGCCATAACTCACTGTCACACCTCCAGCTTGTTCAGAATAGATCAGCTAGGATTTGAACTAGTGTTAAACAGAGATCATATATCCCCAATTTTAGTATCTGTCTACTGGTTACCACTAAGATACAGAATTATTAGTAAGATTTCACTGATCACATTTAAAGCATGGCTGCAGAGCTCTTAGTTCCCTGTGAGCCGGAGAGCAAGCTGAGATCCTCAGGTCCTTCTGACTTTCCCTCAGTCTAGACTCAAGACTGAAGGTGAAACACTTTTCCCATCAGGGCCTCTAGACTGTGGAATGCCTTCCTGAGGGATCAGGCTCATCTGTTAAAAAACTTTAAATCTGCTTTATATATCTCACTATTCTTCTTTATGGCTTTTTGTAAAGCATAACATAGCATGTACCATTTGGTGGATGTATTTATCCAAATCACCTTACAGTACCATGTGTGAATACATTTTTGCATTGGTGACCCCAGTGGGAATCAAACCAGCTTCACTGGCTCTGTTAGTGCTACACTCAGCTCAGTGAACTGCAGTATCATGCAAAATACACTGTAACCTCTGCTTTTAGATGAATCAAGTTGATCATTATTAGTAGTAGTAATCTGAAAGAAAAAACACAGACATCAACATTCAAATATAAGAGAATAACATTTTCATCTCTGTTCATGTCCATTAAGGCTGAGTCTCTGTAAGCTGTCAGAGAGAAGCTGTGAAGCTCTGGCCTCAGTTCTCAGCTCCCAGTCCTCTAGTCTGAGAGAGCTGGACCTGAGTAACAACAACCTGCAGGATTCAGGAGTGAATCTGCTCTCTGCTGGACTTGAGAGTCCACACTGCAGACTGGAAATTCTCAGGTAAGAGACATTTACAGTTTCTTCAATTGAATTGATACATTTCTCCAAACTAAGGTCCATGCTCTCAAAACAGTCTCTCAGGTCAGGATTCCTGAATCAGCAAAGGGCGACCCTGCAAGTTTTACATCAGCATTTCAAAGTCATTTTACATCTGCCTTTTTGAATTTCAATTTCATTTTCACTGGAAAAAAACGTTTGTGAATTTTCCAGCACTTGTTTAATTCTGATCCAACTTCATATACACAGCCATGAAGGATTTAGAGAAGATCATCTATGCTCTGAAATCATGTCATTTAGATTACTGCACTTCTCTCTATTACTGTCTCAGCCATAATTCACTGTCACACCTCCAGTTTGTTGAGAATAGATCAGCTAGGATTTGAACTAGTGTTAAACAGAGATCATATATCCCCAATTTTAGTATCTGTCTACTGGTTAGCACTAAGATACAGAATTAATATCAAGATTTCACTGATCACATTTAAAGCATGGCTAGTTTTGTCCATGAGTTTCACTGCAGAGCTCTTAGTTCCCTGTGAGCCGGAGAGCAAGCTGAGATCTTCAGGTCCTTCTGATTTTCCCTCAGTCTAGACTCAAGACTGAAGGTGAAAACACTTTTCCCATCAGGGCCTCTAGACTGTGGAATGCCTTCCTGAGGGATCAGGCTCATCCGTTAAAACACTTTAAATCTGCTTTATATATCTCACTATTCTTCTTTATGGCTTTTTGTAAAGCATAACAGCATGTACCATTTGGTGGATGTATTTATCCAAATCACCTTACAGTACCATTTGTAAATACATTTTTAGCATTGGTGACCCCAGTGGGAATCAAACCAGTGTCTCTGGCTTTGTTAGTGCAGCTCAGTGAGCTACAACACCAAAAAAATAAATAAAGTTTATCATTATTATTAGTAGTAATCTGATAGAAAAAACACAGACAACATTGATATTAGAATGTAAGAGAATAACATTTTCATTTCTGGTCATGTCCGTTAAGGCTGAGTGTCTGTAAGATGTCAGAGAGAAGCTGTGAAGCTCTGGCCTCAGTTCTCAGCTCCCAGTCCTCTAGTCTGAGAGAGCTAGACCTGAGTCACAACGACCTGCGGGATTCAGGAGTGAAGCTGCTCTCTGCTGGACTAGAGAGTCCACACTGTAGACTGGAAACTCTGAGGTAAGATCCATTTACAGTTTTTTCAATTAAATTGACACATTTCTCCAAACTAAGGTCTATGCTCTCAAAACAGTCTCTCAGGTCAGGATTCCTGAATCTGCAAAGGGTGACCCTGCAAGTTTTACATCAGAATTTCAAAGTAATTTTACATCTGCCTTTTTGAATTTCAATTTCATTTTCACTGAAAAAAAAGTTTGTGAATTTTCCAGCACTTGTTTAATTCTGATCCAACTTCATATACACAGCCATGAAGGATTTAGAGAAGATCATCTTTGCACTGAAATCATGTCATTTAGATTACTGCACTTCTCTCTATTCCTGTCTCAGCCATAATTCACTGTCACACCGCCAGCTTGTACAGAATAGATCAGCTAGGATTTTAACTAGTGTTAAACAGAGATCATATATCCCCAATTTTAGTATCTGTCTACTGGTTAGCACTAAGATACAGAATTAATATTAAGATTTCACTGATCACATTTAAAGCATGGCTAGTTTTGTCCATGAGTTTCACTGCAGAGCTCTTAGTTCCCTGTGAGCCGGAGAGCAAGCTGAGATCTTCAGGTCCTTCTGACTTTCCCTCAGTCTAGACTCAAGACTGAAGGTGAAACACTTTTCCCATCAGGGCCTCTAGACAGTGGAATGCCTTCCTGAGGGTTCAGGCTCATCTGTTAAAACACTTTAAATCTGCTTTATATATCTCACTATTCTTCTTTATGGCTTTTTGTAAAGCATAACAGCATGTACCATTTGGTGGATGTATTTATCCAAATCACCTTACAGTACCATTTGTAAATACATTTTTAGCATTGGTGATCCCAGTGGGAATCAAACCAGTGTCTCAGGCTTTGTTAGTGCAGCTCAGTGAGCTACAACACCAAAAAAATAAATAAAGTTTATCATTATTATTAGTAGTAATCTGAAAGAAAAAACACAGACAACATTGATATTAGAACGTAAGAGAATAACATTTTCATCTCTGTTCATGTCCGTTAAGGCTGAGTGTCTGTAAGATGTCAGAGAGAAGCTGTGAAGCTCTGGCCTCAGTTCTCAGCTCCCAGTCCTCTAGTCTGAGAGAGCTAGACCTGAGTCACAACGACCTGCGGGATTCAGGAGTGAAGCTGCTCTCTGCTGGACTAGAGAGTCCACACTGTAGACTGGAAACTCTGAGGTAAGATCCATTTACAGTTTTTTCAATTAAATTGACACATTTCTCCAAACTAAGGTCTATGCTCTCAAAACAGTCTCTCAGGTCAGGATTCCTGAATCTCCAAAGGGTGACCCTGCAAGTTTTACATCAGAATTTCAAAGTAATTTTACATCTGCCTTTTTGAATTTCAATTTCATTTTCACTGAAAAAAAAGTTTGTGAATTTTCCAGCACTTGTTTAATTCTGATCCAACTTCATATACACAGCCATGAAGGATTTAGAGAAGATCATCTTTGCACTGAAATCATGTCATTTAGATTACTGCATTTCTCTCTATTCCTGTCTCAGCCATAATTCACTGTCACACCGCCAGCTTGTACAGAATAGATCAGCTAGGATTTTAACTAGTGTTAAACAGAGATCATATATCCCCAATTTTAGTATCTGTCTACTGGTTAGCACTAAGATACAGAATTAATATTAAGATTTCACTGATCACATTTAAAGCATGGCTAGTTTTGTCCATGAGTTTTACTGCAGAGCTCTTAGTTCCCTGTGAGCCGGAGAGCAAGCTGAGATCTTCAGGTCCTTCTGACTTTCCCTCAGTCTAGACTCAAGACTGAAGGTGAAACACTTTTCCAATCAGGGCCTCTAGACAGTGGAATGCCTTCCTGAGGGTTCAGGCTCATCTGTTAAAACACTTTAAATCTGCTTTATATATCTCACTATTCTTCTTTATGGCTTTTTGTAAAGCATAAATAGCATGTAACATTTGGTGGATGTATTTATCCAAATCACCTTACAGTACCATGTGTGAATACATTTTAAGCATTGGTGATAGGGTCTGGCGATGTCTACCAAATTGGCATATGACGATGTCCACAGTGAAACATCGCGATGGACGATGACATCGTTGTTTGGGGGGATTTTATAGACGAACAAGAAAAGATGTTCTTCCATATGTCCCTAATGAAACGGACAAGGCTCTCATGTGAGCTGCTCTGGTGCTAAAATTTTTATATATACTTTCTTTTATACTTTTTACATGTATGTAGCCTATGTTGGATATTAATTACTATTTCTATTTTTAACACATTTGAGCCCACAGCCCATCCTCACCTACTCACCCGGTCTTTCCTTACTTTTCCTCCCTATAGCCTATGCTTAAGCAACCTCATTAAGCAGATCATCTGATTATAAAAAAAATATTTTAAATACTAGGCATAGTGATGCAACTGCATGACTGCAGCACTTCGCTTCATGTTTGGTAGGCGTAGTAGTCCGACTCCTACCTTTTTGAAATTTCGGTACCTAGGAGAGAATGGAGAGTAGTCCTTGTGTCTGTCCGTCTCTGTTCATTTCAATTCATTTTGAGAGAGCTGTCCGTTGTCCAGGCAACGGTGGGCAGTGCAACCCAGTTGAACTTTTTCTTGACCAATTTGTCACCGCAAATCAGAGGCGTTTTTTTTTAAATAGCATTGACATTCCAAAACAACCCAACGGACAGAAATCTATCCGTTAGTAATTCTGTCCGTTTTCTGACGGATCAGTGTGACCGGAGTTCACTCTGTAGGTAGCCTAAGTTTGAATCCTCAGTTTTGATTTGATTTCGATCGTCCATCGTCCATCTGACCAACCCTAATTGGTGACTCCAGTGGGAATCAAACCAGCTTCACTGGCTCTGTTAGTGCTACACTCAGATTAGTGAGCTGCAGCATCATGCAAAATACACTGTAACCTCTGCTTTTAGATTAATCAAGTTTATTATTATTAGTAATAGTAATCTGAAAGAAAAAACACAGACAACATAAAATATAAGATAATAACATTTTCATCTCTGTTCATGTCCGTTAAGGCTGAGTGGCTGTAAGCTGTCAGAGACAAGCTGTGAAGCTCTGGCCTCAGTTCTCAGCTCCCAGTCCTCTAGTCTGAGAGAGCTGGACCTGAGTAATAACAACCTGCAGGATTCAGGAGTGAATCTGCTCTCTGCTGGACTGGAGAGTCCACACTGCAGACTGGAAACTCTCAGGTAAGATCAGGTTATGATGCTTTTGTGTAACAATATGTTGCAACTGTTAACTGCATGCATTTTTATGTCCTTGTGTTCTGTTTTTTTTGTATTATTTGTGTGGGTTTTTTTTTACATTTTCTGCATTGATCAAACATTCAATCATTTCGTATGGTTTAAACCCTGTATTATAAAAATGTATTGTGTTGTATTTCTCTTCTTTTCTACTCCTGTTGTGAATTGTTTGATTTAAGCAATTACATAAGGCAATTAATGTTTAGTTTAACTTGTATATCAAGAAATATAAAAGACGTACTATTTTCAGTTATAGTATTTACAGTAAATGTGACATCATTAGAAACCTGGTAATGATGATTATTCAATGTTACTATGGATTTATTTACTTTGAAATGCCTTCTTCAAGCTACAGACAGAGCTGCTTTTATTTTGAAGTTTCAAGGAAGTAGCTGCTCTAGTTTTGTCGCTCGCTTGTGTATTCAAGATGTTGGATGCAAGGTCCGCTGTTTCTCCCCTTTCATTAAACTGCAGTATGAAGGAGAATAAATGTTCAGTTTGAACAAACCCCGTTCTGGTCATTAAGATGAAGCTTCCACTACACAACAACTCCTGTACTGTTCCTTTTAATTCAATTAAAATTCTATTAGAATTCAGTTTACCTTTCACCATAAGCACCGCCATACTGCTGTGACATCAGGTGTGTTTATGTCAGCAAACAGAGCTCCCAGTCAGAAATTCTTGTTCGAATTTCATTCTGGGAGCTCTGACTTCAAGGACTGTTCTGTTGCACTTTTAGAAGTCCGAAGTTGTGTTTTTCCCCAAGTTCCAAGTACAATGGAATGCAGCATACCAAACACAGACAAAGGAAGAATAGCTCGCTCAACTCCAAACTCTTCTTGTTGTCTTTAGGGTACAGGCTCTTGTGCATACAGATTCAAAAAAAGGAGGTTTTACCAACATAGTAGAAGCCACATGGACATTTCAGTATGTAAACAACATACTTGGTGTTACATGAAATCCTGCCTCTTACTTTTATTTTTTTGCCAGTATGTGGGTGTAGAAAGAAATCCCCCTTTATCACGGCATTACAGTTGTGGCAAGGAAAGTTACCAGAGGGAGGAGAAGATAAGAAGTGCTGAGGTGGTATATAAGTGTCATTTCTTACCAGTGTGTCTCTCAGATTATTGGCACGCTTATTGGCGAATCTAGGTGGGGAAGAGAAAGCAGTAATTTCTATACCCAGTTGAATGGTGACCCCACCATCAAATTTCATAATGAAATTAAGAGTACACTTGAGAGAGCATTGGCTGACCAGCTCATATCTAAAGATGAATATAGGTACATGGTGAGAGAACACCCAGTGCGTCCTGTGTTTTACACTTTACCTAAGATTCATAAAAATTTTCAGGAACCTGTTCCAGGACGCCCTATACTGGCTGGTATTGGGTCACTTACTGAGACTATTTCCAAGTTTGTTGATTTACATATAAAATACTCTGTTCAAACTACCATGTTATTTAAGAGACACTTCAGATTTCCTTAACAAGTTGCATTCAGTAGATGATATTACAGATTCTGATATTTATGCACCATTGATGTGTCTAGTCTATACACCAATGTGCCTCACAGAGAGAGCTCAGAGGCTTTACAGTATTTTTTGGATCTAAGAGAGGACAAGACACTCCCTACAGAGCTACTGATGGATCTAGCCCAAGAGGTTCTTCACAAGAACCATTTCAGATTTGAAAAATATTTTTACCTGTAGATTCAAGGTGTCTCTATGGGCAGCCCCTTTTCACCTAATTATGCAAACTTATTTTTTTTTTTTTTTGTGACCAACTTTTTATTAGTTTTTCCACGCCATCCTCACAAGGTGGCATAAACATACAAATATACAAATTATACACACAAATACAAAAAAAAAGAAAAAGGGGGACAAGGAGCCATCCCCTTGCCCACTCCGCCTCCCACACCCCTCCCCCCACCCCTCTTGCCGCTTCACAAATAATATAGTGTTGCTTATCTGCAATCATATAAATTCATCTATTCATATTAATATAACATATCATAATTGTACACAAAACTAGGCATGTACCCCCTCACACTCGCCCTTCCTCGTATAAAAATATACACCTATCTACAATCATATTTTACATAAAAGATATCACCAGATCAGCAGCTCTTTTAACGGCCTCTAATGTTTCTCCTTTCGCATTGTTTGCAGATGCAATTGACAATTCTAAGTCTAGTACATTATGAAAGGAAGATATCCATTGATTAATCGATAGAGTATGTGGGGGTATCCATCTTTTGATAAGGATCTTTTTGGCTGCAATTAAGCCAGCAAAAAGAACCCTTTTCTGATGGTTTAATAAATTAAGAGGAGAATCATCGTTCAGCAATACAATGTTTGGGAGGCACGGTATCTGAACCCCAATGATATCGGATACTATGTCAGTCACTTGGCTCCAAAATTGTTTAACTGAAGAACACTCAAAAAACATGTGTACATACGTACCAATAGACTTTTGGTTACACAGAAAGCATATTGGGCTTGGGATCATCCTCAGCTGGCAACATTTCCTAGTTGACAAATAATATCTGTGGATCATTTTGTACTGTATCAATTGGTGGTTATAATTACGTGATGTAAGGGAAATGTTGTTCCATATTCTCTTCCAATCAATAGCCTGTCCATAATTTTTCAAATCTACATTCCATACTGTAATAATACCAATATATCCGAGTAATTTCTGTTGCATCTTTTTATATATGTATGAGGTAAGGCCACTTCCACCATTTAAACTCTGTAAGATCTTAACCATTGGATGTGTTGGAAGAGGATGATTCCAAGGTACTCCATATGTACGCATGGCAGTGCGTAGTTGTAAATAAAAAAAAAAAAGATGAGCCAGGTAAATTGTATGTATATTTCAACTCTTGGAAAGACATTAGGCCGTCATTGTTTATTATATCTGAAAGGTAATGTATCCCGCGGGTTTGCCACTGTGGGAATCGGATGGCTTTATTTCCAATACGTAACAATGTATTTTGAAAAATCGGTGTATTATTATGCCAGTCTACTTCCCATTTACACAATTTCTCTATATGTTTCCACACCTTAACAGCTTGGCCAATAATTGGTCCAAATTTATGGACACAATCTTTAAGAGACATAGCAGAGAACAATATATCTCCAAGTTTAAGTGGTGAAACTATTTTTTTTTCAATTTCAACCCAGGATACATTTGTCCTTTCTTCAAACCAATTTTTCAATGCTCGAAGCATAAAGGAGTAATAATATAACTCAAAATTGGGAACATTAAGGCCTCCACTTTTTTTGTCGTACTGTAACACTGTGTATCTGATTCTTGGATATTGTTCTTTCCAAATATATTTCGCAATTCTAGTCTGCAGCTTGTCCCAGAACCCGTCTGGTGGTGATAAAGGCAACATGCTAGCTAAAAAATTGACTCTTGGTAGAATGTTCATCTTGATAATTGAAATTCGTCCTGCCAAAGATACTGTTAAATTGAGCCAGTTGTTTAGGTCTCCTTTAATTGTTTTGTAGATTCTTTTATAATTCTTTGCTACTATTGTATCTAGTGAGGCATATATATCGATTCCCAAATACTTAAAATTTTGGACAATTTGTATTTCTGTATTCAAATTTAGCTCTACCATGGCACTATTCAAAGGTAAAAGAGATGATTTATTCAAATTAATCTTGTAACCAGATATAGAACTAAATTCGCTAAAGATATTTAAGACATTAGGAAGTGTAGTTGGTACCTGATCCATATACAATAGCAGATCATCCGCATATAGAGAAATTTTATGATCAGTATCTTTTACCACTATCTGCTTCACTTCATCAGAAAATCGTATTTTCTGTGCCAGTGGCTCTAGCGAGATTGCAAATAGTAATGCAGAGACAGGGCATCCTTGTCGTGTGCCACGTTGGATTGAGAATCTGGGTGACCACTGGTTGCCTGTTAAGACCATAGCACTTGGATTGTTATATAGAATCTTCAGCATATTCATGAATTTCTCCCCAAAGCCCATTCTCTGCATTATGTACCACAAGAAGGGCCACTCTAGCCTATCAAATGCTTTTTCAGCATCAACTGACAGTATAGCACATGGGGATGAGATGTCTGATGCAGCATGTATTATATGCAGCAGTCTTCGTATATTATCTGATGAAAATCTGTGTTTCATAAAGCCTGTTTGGTCATAATGAACTAATACAGGAATGACCTTCTCTAAACAGCGAGCTATAACTTTAGCATAGAGTTTGATTTCTGAATTTAAAAGCGATATGGGCCTGAAACTTGTGCATAAATTGGGGTCCTTCCCCTTCTTGTATATGAGGGAGATAATGGCAGTATTGATATCCTTGTGAAAACTTCCCTCTTTAATAGCTATATGAATCATTTCTAAATGTATTGGTCCTAAGTCAGACCAAAACTGAGAATAAAATTCAGGTGGAATGCCATCTATTCCAGGGGATTTACCAAGTTTCATGTCTTCCAATGCTTCAAACAATTCTTTGAGTGAGTTCTTTGAGAATTTAAGAAATCAGCATCATCAGAGGATAAATGCCTCTTACTCTTTGTTTGCAAACTCTTTATTTGCCGTCTGTAATTGAGATGTATATAAATTCTTATAAAATTGTTCAAATTCTTGATTAATTAGTATCGGATCATATAGAAGGGTACCATCATTATTCATAACTGAAGGGATATGAGCTAATTGTTCATTATTACGAAGTTTGCTTGCTAAAAGGAAGCTCGGTCTACTTCCATCCAGATAGTCTGTCTCACCCTATGGATTAGAAATTTGGCTCTCTTGGTGATTAATGCATTCAATTCAGCTTTAACTTTAGATACTTCTTTTTCTTTATCAGGATTTGGACTATTTTGTTGTTCTCTAATCAGGCGTGACCAGGTACATTCTAAATCCGCAATTGCCTTGAGCTCTGCCCTATTATGGGCTGAGGAGAAGGCTATTGCATTATTACGAATATACCCTTTTACAGCATTCCACAGATGTCTAATATCCTTGACTGAATCATAGTTGAAAAGAAGAAACTCACTTAAACCAGTCTTCAACTGCTTGCAGAAATGTGAGTTCTGTAATAATGTTAAGTTAAGTCTCCATCTTGGGGCTCGATTAGACTCATTAGAAAAAAGAAATGTGCATACATTGGCATGGTGGTCTGATATTGACGTGCACAATTTCAACACTTTTAACTAAATGTACAATTTTAGAAGAAATCAAAATAGTCTATCCTTGAAAATGTATGATGCCTTGCAGAAAGAAAGGTGAACTCTTTCAATGTAGGATTCTTGGTTCTCCATATATCTACCAGTGCATAATTAATTATTAAGTTGGTCAATGCTGAATTGGCTGAAGTATTGCTTAGAGTCTTCTTGGATCTAGCACAGGATCAATTACAGCATTCATGTCACCACCAATAATATCATAATCAACCATTTCAGAAATTACTTTTGATAGTGATTCAAAGAACACCGGTTCATATGAGTTAGGTGCATAGCATGCCACCAATGCTATTTTTTTACCACAAAAAACTCCCCGTAAATAGGCAATTCTGCCATCTAGGTCTTTGCCTTTATTAACAATATGTAATTTCAAATTATTGCGAATTAAAATAATTACTCCTTTAGTTTTGCTCTTGGAAGATGAATAGGCAGCGACTCTATAAGTGTTATTCCCAACTTTATGAATATCTTCTTCTAATGTATGGGTTTCCTGGAGTAGTGCAATATCGGCCTTTTTCCTGCCTAGAACATCAATGCATTCTGCAATCTTTAAATTAGTGTTGAGACCATGTACATTTAATGAAAATACAGCTAATTTAGTCATCATTTATAATAATCCAATTATGTTTTGTGTACTTAATTATGCTTCTTTTAATATAGTTTAATATTAATATTATGCAAACTTATTTATGGGAAAGTTTGAAGAGGATTATGTGTGCAGTGGGAACCCCTTTTCTCCTTATTGGAAATGTTGGTATTGCTACATTGATGATTTGTTTTTTTGTTTTCACCGATTTCTTTGACAAGCTGAATGAGTTCATGACAAACATTAATTCTAGAGTACCCTCTATCAGGTTTACATTGGAGGCAAGCAGGGAATCGGTGTCTTTTCTTGATGTACGGGTTACCAAAACCGATGGGTTGAACACTACTATATACCGTAAAAAGACCGACAAAAATATTTTTACATTATTCCAGCTATCACCCTTCCAGCTTAAAAAGAGGGTTGCCCTACAGTCAAGTCTTAAAACTAAAAAGAATATGTAGTTCTGAGGCTGACTTTGAGACACAGGCTATGGACCTACATGGCTGCTTCATGTCTAAGGGATATGATGAAAGAAACCTGAACATTACTTTATCCAGAGCCAGATAAGTAAATAGGACCAGTCTGCTCACCCCCAAGCCCTCTCCCCCTAGTGGTCAGTCTGTGGTATGTGTCAACACCTTTTCTCCTATCTCCCAGGCTATCATGAACTGAAGCTGCTGACCTGTATCTGCATGATCTTATGCATTGTACTGCTGCAACATGATTGTCTGAATGGATAATTGCATGAATAAGCAGGTGTACAGGTGTTCCTAATAAAGTGCTCGGTGAGTGTAGATTCACCAATAAGCGTGCCAATAATCTGAGACACACTGGTAAAAAATTACACTTATATACCACCTCAGAACTTCTTATCTTCTCCTCCCTCTGGTAACTTTCCTTGCCACAACTGTAATGCCATGATAAAGGGGGATTTCTTTCTACACCCACATACTGGCAAAAAAAATACAAGTAAGAGGCAGGTTTTCATGTAACACCAAGTATGTTGTTTACATACTGAAATGTCCATGTGGCTTCTACTATGTAGGTAAAACCAGAAGGGAGTTGAAAATCAGAATATCTGAACAGAAAAGCAATATCAGAAATCATGATGAAAAATCTCTGGTGGCTAGACATTTTAATGCCACTGGCCATGAAGTTTGCAGACTGAGATTCCAAGGTGTGGAGGTGGTAAAACCTTTAAGGAGAGGGGGTGACAGAGACTGCTTTCTGCTACAAAGAGAGGCCTTTTGGATCCACTCTCTACAGACAGAGTGTCCAAGGGCTCTCAATGAAGAATTGCTCCTAAATTGTTTTTTGTGAGTGTTTCTAAATTGAGGAGCTCTTGTGGATTTTTATCTCTTTTCATCTTTTTTCTATTATCTTCTAATGTATTTTGTTGTTGGATATTGTATTTTCTCTATATATTTGCTGTTCTATATTATATTGTTACTGTTTATCTTAATTTATCACACGGTTGCTAATTTATGGATATTTGGAATTGTCTATAAATATGGGTCACTCCTCCATGGGGGTGGAAACTCTGATGAAGGCTTAGCGCTGAAATGCGTTTGTTTGTCAGCTTGCTGCTGTGCATGTAATAAACTTTTGTAATTCATTAGGTTGTGCGGACATCCCTCCTTTTTTTGAATCTGCAGCATACCTGTCCCAGGGGAAGCCTGCAGTACTGGCCTTGGTACTGAAGCCCTTGTCTGCTTTTGGGCTCCTCTCTCTTAGTTCCCCCTGGGATGCTACAGTGGTCATATACATTTTCTGCATTGATCAAGCAAAATCATTTTGTATGGTTTAAACCCTGTATGATGTATGTATGTATGTAAACCTTTATTTATACAGGGAGGGCCATTGAGAGCAAGCTCTCTTTTTCAAGGACGCCCTGATTACAGCACAAGATAAAAACACATTACAAACATTACAGCACAAAAAACAAAAAATACAAAAAAACAGAAAAAACATATAAAACAATATAAAATCACTTGAAATTCCCAGGTTCAAATAACAACAAGACTATGAGAAGCACGTGCAATCTCCACATAATGCATCCTCTAGAAGCGCCCTAAAATTTTCCATAGAAACAAATCGGTCCAGTTTAAGAGAGTCCTGCAGCATATTCCATCTATCAGGAGCGTAAAAACTGAAAGATGATAAAAATGTATTGTGTTGTGTTCCTCTTCTTTTCTACTCTGTTCCTTTTAATTCTATTAAAAGGATGAACAGAGTTAGAGCATCATGTTTGAGCTCTGAAACAAAATGTTCCGTGTCCAAATGTACTTGAATAAGGTACTGAGCTCTTCCTGTTCACTGATGGTGAGTCACTCTGGAAAGATAAAATATAATGGGAAAATGTTTTTATTCATTTTGTCAGGTTGAATCAAACCAAGCTCACAGAGATATTCTGTCAGGAGTTGTCATCAGTTATCAGCTCCCAGTCCTCTAGTCTGAGAGAGCTGGACCTGAGTAACAACAACCTGCAGGATTCAGGAGTGAAGCTGCTCTCTGCTGGACTGGAGAGTCCACACTGTAGACTGGAAACTCTCAGGTAAGATCCATACAGTTTTTTCAATTGAATTGACACATTTCTCCAGACTAAGGTCTGTGCTCTCAAAACAGTTTCTCAGGTCAGGATTCTTCAATCTGTTCAGCAGAGTTAAATCCTGCTTTACATGCAGCAGGGTATCCGTGGTTCATACATTTTTTTTTAAAAAGTGTGCGAAAATTAAGGCTTGAAATAGCATTAAGTCTGAAATTAGATTCCCAGAGGTCTTAAATATTTTCTTTATCATTTTAGCAATACTGAGTAATATTTTACTGGCTTGTTGCACAAAATAACCATAATATATCAGCGGGGGTTTGCAAGTGTTGTTGATCAACGCCAGTCACACCACTGTTACCTCAATGTTACCTAAAGAAGCAGTCCAGTCCCATACTCTGTTTTGGTGGAGATGATTCACGCCCCTCTTGAGTTCGGGACTTCTTTCAGTTTCATTTGTGCAACCACGGCAGAGCGAACTGCAGTAAGCTTAAAAAGCCTGACAGCCCGCAGTAAGAAAGCTGCTCCAAAACCAGAGTGAATATTGCTGCAGAGGTGGAGGAGCTTGGACTCTGAAAACAAGAGCGATGTGGAGTTGGCCTTGTGTTTAGGTAAGCAACTTATGATGTAGCTAAAGTTAGCCACACGCCACATGGCAAACTTTAGCTCCAGTGTTTCCCCTGTATTTCTTTCTGACAGCGTGGGGGGTTGACACTTTTTCCACGACCACATTTCTCTAGTTGTCATTTCTACCATAAAGATGCATCTCAGCAGAAATACATTTGATGAAAAAAATAAATTCTAGCGGATTTTTTTTTTCAATATTTGTAACAGTTTACAATGGGATATGTTTCCTCTTCAGTTGACATCCTGAACTGTAACACTACTTGCCTAGGTGCCGTTAAAACAGCAGTTCATACTTTGTCAGTTTCAGACCACCGTAGCTCAGTGGGACGGGAGGGGTGAGAGAGGTTGGGTGGAGCTGGGCTGTGTGACTGGTGGAGGAGAACCTCCTTGGGACACGTCTGACGATGTTGTTGTAGTTCCTGTGGCTGCCGATAGATATTACTAAAGGGCCCATGTTACTAGTCCCTTAACCTAATTACTTGTTTGAATTTTAAAAAAACATCTGTATGTTAATTGTGATTTATCATAGCCATACCGTAGGAACCGTGGAACCTTATATTTCTGACAGACTGATTCAGGCCGGAACAAAATTGGTGCATCATTACTGGATGCTTGGGAACTTTACAGTGAAATGAGTGTGATTAATGAGTGGGAAAGTCAGCGGAGACAGACAGACGCACAGGAGATGGCTAGCAAATCCAGAAATGGGAAAATGGAAATTTTCACAACAATAGCTGGAAGAGAAAGATTTACAGGCGTGGTTGTGCGCCATTGACATAAATGAGCAAAAAGCCTACTGTGCAGTCTGTAAGAAATCATTTAAGCTGCACTATGGGCATCAATGCTAGTGATTGTTCCCACTCCATTCTTTTTCATGGCTACAGTGGCCCTCCCACTGGTAAAACACTAAAGTGATGGACGTCTTCTAACCATCAACACTGTGCTTGGTTTTGCTTTCACATTCTGCTTTTGTGTAACCTTAATTGGTGTGACCATTTAGGGCTCAGAGTGGCATTAAAATGTCTTAAAAGTGGCATTAAAAAGGTCTTAAAAAGCATTAAATTCAATTCAATATCTGCAGATACCTAATGTCAGTAAATAAACACTTGACCTGTGTAGGATTTTCTCTCTTTACATGATTTTTAAACTAATTGTGATGCCAACATTTAGCACTGTTTTGTAGCCTCTGAATTACTTTCCATGAAGCAAGCAAGCAGCAAGCAAGTTTATTTATATAGCACATTTTCATACATTGAATGCAATTCAAAGTGCTTTACAAAAGAAAGGAAAAAAGATAGAATAAGATAAGAAGGCATAAAATAATTCATTCATTATGACAAACATTAAAAGTGCATAGGAAAAGTGCATAAAAAGGTACACAGGCAATTTGAAGTGCTTTACATTTAAATAGAAATACAATACACCATTAAAATGAACAATTTCAAGTCATAAAAATAATCAATAGGAATTTAAAGTGCGTAACATTAAAAGTAATAAAATATATAAAATGGAAGAATATAAAATGAAAATAAAATACCAAAATAGCAGGAGACTTAGCTATAGGCAACACAGAACATGTAGGTTTTTAGCCTAGATTTGAAAATGCTCAGATTAGGGGCATGTCTAATATTATCTGGGAGTTTATTCCAATTTTGTGTAGCGTGATAAGAAAGTGCTGCCTCCCCATGTTTTGTTCTGCCTCTGGGGACGGTCAACAAACTCTGCTGGAGATGAATGCATGGATCAGCTTGAAGATATGAAACTATTTCCTCTCTTTGCAGCATCAGTTGCTGAAAGCTAAAATAGCAGAAAGGACTTCTAAGATTCTGTCACAAACTGAGACAAACTCTCAAACTGAACCAACTGAAGCCACAGAGCCTCAGCCGATCACTGGGTCAACTGTTTGCATTTGAGACAGTTACACTTTTTGCTAGAATTTGACTGCATTGTCACAACTATTTTCACAGCTGTATACTAACAAACATCTACCTATGTACCTTGTTTTGTGTGTGTGTGTGTGTGCAGGCTGTCAGGCTGTCTGCTCACAGAGGAAGGCTGTGCTTCTCTGGCCTCAGCTCTGAGCTCCAACCCCTCCCATCTGAGAGAGCTGGACCTGAGCTACAATCATCCAGGAGCCTCAGGAGTGAAGCTGCTCTCTGCTGGACTGGAGGATCCACACTGGAGACTGGACTCTCTCAGGTATGGAGAGGCAACGTCTGCTAGAAGGCTGAGAGTCACACACATTTTCTCTGTCACACTGAGAAGATGAGAAACACTGAAAGTTCAGCTTTCTTGATTCTTGATGTATCAAGCTCACTTAAACTGTTGATTTGTGACTTGAAAAAAGGCCCTTCACTCCACATTCTTTGTTTTACCGTTTACTTCATCAAACAAAGGGATGAGGAAACAAGACTAGGTAGACCTAGTGCCAGCCGGGCCTTCTCTTGACTTTCATACCCTAGTATAATACGTGTTCTGTTCTGCCCGTGACCTGCTCTGTCATTTTCTGCCACATTGACCCGTGGAGACATTTTGAGTTAAATACAATGTTGGAAAGAGGGGCTTTTATGCCCCTTTATGTTTTGACTGTTACCAAACTATGTTTTTGAGAAAAAGGGTCTCAAAGTTTGCAGTCTATTTTGAGACATTTATTCAAATATATTAGAGATATCATTCAAACATAACATAACATACTAACATTAAATTTCCAGTCTTTAGTGCCCATACACACACAGACATGTACACACACACACGCTCAAGCTGACATGCACGTGTGCCCGTGCGCACACACGCACACACACACACACACACACACACACACACACACACACACACACATTCACATATTCACTGGCACCGGTAGTTAGAAGGGAGACTACAGCCTGAAATGAAGTCAGTCCACTGAGCCTCAGTTGCGGCAAGTTTAATATTTGAGATATTTCTGCCAGGAATTAATTTATATGTTGTTCAATAGTAATAATTTCAGTCTGTAATAGTCTATCACTGATTTCAATTCAATTTCTCTCGATTTGGTTTCTCTCTCTCTCTCTCTCTCTCTCTCTCTCTCAGTTTGCGATGCCTGACAACTACGTTTTCTGCAGAGGAAACATTATCTTTGACTGGACAATAAAGTGAACGATGACACACCTGTTGCTATGCAGATGTTCATTCAGGATTTGAAGGGAGGCTTGTAGTAGCACGACTCACCGCCTCTGGAAACTCCTGAAACTCGTGTACAAACTTTTAAACTAGCTGTTGTCGATGTAAAATGAAGACAGATTCAGCAGCTGCCCGGCTGATTTCTCACCTCAAACGTTTTCAGAAACACATTTCGGTGAACTATTTTTGTAATATAAGAGAAAGTTTCCAAATGAGCCGCCATGTTTTTCCAGTTTGAATTCCGGGGCCAGAAACACACCATGACAGTGCAAACAACATGATATCACGTATACCACTATGACTGTGTAGGTCTTGATGCCACTTCTCACGCGACTTTCAACAATGGATAGTCAGTCAGTTACTCTTCTAGGCCGGTCCCAGAGGCCCGGCAAAAAGGCCCTTCACTCGACATTCTTTGTTTTACCGTTTACTTAATCAAACAAAGGGATGAGGAAAAAAGGCACTGTAAAGGACATGTTCAAAGCTACGGTCAAAACTCATTTGTGCTCTAGCTCAACAGCTTCTCTCTATTGAAGGAAAATGGAAATGCACAATCCACCTGATGCTTCTCTGCTGACTGTAATTAGCTAAAGAGAGACGTGCTTTAATATAGGGCAATATAAATGATGTTACACAAGTAAATGTTAAATATTATCAATATTAATCAAAACAATCAATAAATCTATAATCTAAACATATTTTAACAAGAAATGTCTCTTACAAGTACTGTTTAATGTTTAATGGTGGATATGAGTGACGTATGGAAAATCAGAAAATCACTTTTCAAGGTTGTGAAGGTTATTTGTTTCCATTATGAAGAGATTATGCTGGTCTGACTTTATTTCCTCCCCACAGTGTGGACCATGGTGGAGTGCAGAGGTTGAAACCAGGTCTGAGGAAGTGTAAGTGTGTATTTAGTTTTATATTCATGAAAACAAAGCAGCACACATTCAGTTTCTATTTAAATAGAAAGCTCATGTATGTGACATCTATTCATTCAAATCCTACTGTGAAAAAAGATGGCTGACAAAATGTGTCATCATGAAACTGAAGAAATGAACAGTCAATCTGTTAATAAATCAACCAATAATAAACACAACAGGTGTATTAGATGAGAAGCTGCTGCTGTATTGAGTCTTGTTCTCTCCATCAGATGCCTGTGAACTCACACTGGACCCAAACACAGCACACAGAGAGCTGCTCCTGTCTGAAGACAACAGAAAGGTGACATGGGTGAGAGAGGAGCAGCCATATCCTGATCACCCAGAGAGATTTGACTGCAGGTTTCAGCTGTTGTGTGGAAATGGTCTGACTGGTCGCTGTTACTGGGAGGTCGAGAGGAAAGGAGGGGTTCATATAGGAGTGACTTACAGAGGAATCAGCAGGAGAGGAAGGGGTGATGACTGCAGGCTTGGATGGAATGAAAAGTCCTGGAGTCTGTTCTGCTCTGGTAACAGATATTCTGTCTGTCACAATAACAGAGAAACAGTCATACCTCCCCTCTCCTCCTCTGGCTCTGACAGAGTAGCAGTGTATCTGGACTGGCCTGCTGGCTCTCTGTCCTTCTACACAGTTTCCTCTGACACACTGATGCACATCCACACCTTCCACTCCACATTCACTGAACCACTCTACCCTGGGTTCTGGATCTGCTCTGAGTCTGGTTCCTCAGTGTCTCTGTGTCAGATAGAGGAGGGAGAGAGAAACACTCACACTGTGATCAAAGACAGCTGCTGAGATGATAGTTCACTCTGGACAGGATCACACACACACACACACACACACACACTTACTTTAGAGTGTATTCTGTGTGTTGGGAAACTGAAGAGGGTTTTAACAAAACACACGTACAAGAACATGGACATTTTATTGTGAAAATGAAATGAATGAGAAATGAAACCAGACAGAATCAAGTTATGGTTGTTCATCTTAGAGTCTGTTGTTGATGATTGACAGGTTAAAGTATATTTCTTCTGCAACTTTGTTTTATTTGATATTTTATTCTCATCTCATCATTCCAAGCTAAACATTTATCTAGTTTTCTGTAATTCTTTGTCAGAATTAAAGTTTTGACTAAATGAACATTGTTTGCAGTTTCAAACATGATTTGTTTTCTTAATGTGATTATTGTGGAAAATCCCCACTAGACCCCAGCCTTCGCCTACCTGACTTCCTGTTTGGGTAGGCGGAGCCCCGTTGTCTACATCTGCAGTCAGGTCACCTGCAGCAGACTCTTTGGACAAAGAGGCAGACTGCAGGCTGCTGTATTGTTCCTCCTTATTAGTTTGGATTGTGTGAATGATCAGTAAGTTTAGTTTATTTATTCAGGGATGATTACTTCTGTTTAGTACATTTATGGTTTGCTTCTTGATGTATATAACGGCCATTTATTTCTGATAATTGTTATTGTTTAATTAGAATGTTTGATCATGCCATTCAGATTGTATATATGGATCCTGCTGAATTAATGATCCATTGTAAAAAAAAAAAAAAAAGGAATATTTAATGTTGTTGAAATACTTTGAAATTGTGAACAGCCTCTTGATTTTTGTTCTCCTTTGTTCTGTTACCAGCCAACCAATCCAAGCTAAAGCAAATGCTCTACCTGTAATAAAATGGTGGAACGGATCATCTGTGTCAAGTGCTCATCTGTCCTGATAGACAACCCACTGAGCTGGTCGCCATTCCTGCAGTCAGTAGGGAGTTAGGAGAAACACTCAAGTCATCATTCCAGCCGTAATATGTTACAGAAACCAAACACCTTCATTTTATCCTGGAAATGTCCTTCATTTCTCATTACATAAACATTCATTATCCATTAAAAAATAACATAGCTTTAAAAAAAAGTAGGCTAAGGTTAGTATCATGGGTTTATAAGGAATTTATTCATGGGTTGATTCACAGAGACACTAGAAATTAAAGGATTTTTTTATGCCTTTTATGCAGGTTTACAGGTTATTAATGAGTTATTAAGGGGAAAGTTCCTGTCTCCCTGAATTTTACATGAAATTAGAAAGTAAGCAGTCAAACATCAAGGGGAGTTTAAGGTGGTTTTGATGAGGTCTCCTCCATTAATAACTCCCTTAATCAATATTCAGTGGATTTTGCACAAATTCATGGGTGAATTCATGTAAATGTAAGGTTATTTTAAGGGATGACTGGTTGGTAGAGAGGCCTAATAATTTGCTACAGAACCTGTAGATCTAGAGGAGTCGTCGTTTTATTCAAATGAGCTTTTATCACCATCTGCTGATTTTTTCATGTCATTACATTTTTTCTACATTGTACAAAGATGAAGATTCCATCATCAGTGGTGTTTTGTTCTATGGAATGCCATTTTAGTCAATATTAAATAAATAAATAAATACATAAATAAATAAATATGACTATGAAATAAATAAATATGGCTATGAAATAAATCCTGAAATAAATAAATGAGGCAATAAATATATAAATATATAAATAAATGTAAATATAAATATATAAATATAGTCAATATAGTTCAATAAATAAATAAATAGGTTTTTGTTTCAAAATGACGTTTTTCAAAGGACTACTTTTATTTATTTCAGGGGACTTTTATTTCATAATTCCACATTTATTTATTTCAAGGGACTTTTATTTCATAATGCCACATTTATTTCCCAGCTCTTTTTGCATGGTTATCTCACAGACTCAGACCAAAGCAACAGCACCAGAACAGCACTATGCAAGCTGTTGGGTGCAGACACGGAAAAACTCCAAAACCAATATGGCAGCTCCTTGTAGAAGAAAACTCTGTGACACAACATGTAAAACCGTACATGTTTGAGAAGGAATCTGTCAACCGAACAAGAGGAGGCAGCTGCCAAAGTTTTACAGACACGGTTACAGCAGGATGTCTCTGACTGGTAGGTTGAAATTTCACTGTCGTACTTTCTCACCGTGTGTGTGTATGTGGTTGTGTCGGTTATGTTTCTGGATAGCCATAGCGGACAAATTTATATCCCATAAAAACGAACGATATCTAACTTTACCTGCCGGAGTGTCTCCCATGGTAACTATACTGTATGGTTTGTTTGTTTGTTCGTTTTCAGCCTGACGTTCACCGGTGCCGGTGGTTTGAGGCTGTCTAGTAAGCTCGTCAACACAGTAGGTGTAGGTAGCTTTTAGCTGGCTACTTGGATAGCTGCTGTAATGTTGTTCCATGAAGTGTCGTACAATTGCCGTTGAACTGGCTAGCGATAGGAAACAAATCCACACCAGACATTATGTAGTGATTATGTTCGAATACATCAAATTGATGTGAAGACGCAAAATAACTCATCTTCAGGGGATACAAATATTGTCACACCGGCAAACATATGGTTATGTCAGTGTTATTCAGCTATTACGCTAGCTCAACAGTTTTAGAACTGTAGCTGAAATATTCAAAAACTGCATCTCATGGAGGCCTGCTGGTCATTCCCCCTGTACATAACATCTTACCTCTTGTAGAGTTGACACCTTTATTGTTTATGTCGTATGTCACATTAGTTTGTACAGTACTCACATCTACTCAAAATTTTCTGTGCTAAATGATAAACATATAATATAAACGTAATTGTCAGTGTAATGTTCGTATAAAGCTTGCAAAATTCAATAACAGTTACCCTTTCTCATTCCCTAGGTTACCAGAAGAAAGAATCAGCTTCATCCTGGTCTGGAGCCTGTATGTTTGAATGTATTCTCACTACAGAATGTAATGAACATTTATAAAGCAGAGTATGGGCCCTTACAGCTTAGAGGTATAGAGCAGTAAGTTTATTTTATGCATTCTGTGCATGAATTGATTTGCCAAATAATATGGCCAACATGTGACTTTGTATAATACTGTACATGACAATACATTTGTGTAAAATAACTGTGTGTTATACTTTATTACACTTCCATGTAGAGAAACAACTTTAGCACACCTAAAAGTCTTTTAGTGACAGGGGCATCGGACAAAAGTTACTGAAAAAGTAATATAATCCCACACACACCGTCTGGTATGGTGCTTTATTACATTTCAATGACTGAAATGTAATAAAGCACCATGCAAGTGTAGATAGTGTGTGTGGGATTATATATTTTTTTCCTTTTACACACCCATGTAAGTTAAACGTGAAACCAAAAAGTAACCTCAACACTGACTGTTAATACAGAATAAAAATATTTTATTATAGAAAAGGCATTAAATAGGCACATGTAGAAACATAATACTGCTTGTGCAGGACCATAATGGGCTGTTCTGTGAGTGTGTAGTAAAGTAGTGCAGTATCAATCACAAAAAATGATTTATAATTTGATGTTTTTCAGTTATCTGTTATGTATTCGTGGAAAACACCCAACTACAACCTGACCTCATGCCAGATAACCAAAACAACAAAAGAAGAGACTAAGTATTCAAATGAAATATATTGACAGTATGTGTACCCTCTTCTCAGTGTCTAGCCTACAGATCCTTTGTCAGCTAGTGCTGGGGCTTTCTAGGTCACAGGGTCAGAGTAGTGATACCAGTGTGTGTGGTGCTGTGCATATGCTGTGAGCTCCATGATGCTGCCAGCTGCGTCGGGTTCAGACTGCCTCTTCATTGAACCGAGACACGTGGCTGCAATGACGTCCTCCTTGGCTGGCCTGTCAGACTGGGCACACGGGTCTTCTGGGACGGGGATCTTCAAAACCTGGCCCACATGAGGTGCAGGGTCCTGGAAGACTAGATCAAAGATGAGGTCCATCAACGTAATCTGTGGAGTAACAGAAACACAGAAATCATCAGTTCCATTACAAGAATGTACATCACATACTAGTGTGTAACAAATTTGCAATTTTCATTTATAGATTACTTTATACTTTATGACATTTGTATATTTATTGAATTTTCATATTTACAAAGTTTGTGTGTGCAATAAAAATGTGTGTTGGTATACATACTGAAAGTTGGCTCAGGGGGTCGGCTAAGCAGACCCAGGGTCCTCCTCATCCTCTTCCTCCTCCGTTTGGTCAAGATGGGTCTCCTGGATGGTCTCGATAGGTGGGGAGGTCAGGCTAGGTTCAGGAGGAACAAAGGGGACAGCTGAAGAGCTAACTCTGAAATCTCTTCGTCTCTGCAATCCAAAACTACATTACCACAAACTACAGCCTCAATAATTACTATGTAGTTGATTCTAAATGTCTCCAACACAGTCTCAAGGAAAATAGGACATTATAACCTCCAGAGAGGTAATATTTCTTGTAGTGTCGTCGTTCAGGTTTTCTAGGTTGCATCTTTCAGGTGCAGTTGATTGTTTTCTGGACATTTTTCCATGCTACGCTACGCTACAGACAACAGGGTTTGGTGTAACAAATGGATATTCAGTGATTCAGTGCTGTTCTGGTGCTGTTGCTTTGGTCTGAGTCTGTGAGATAACCACGCCCCATTCATTTGAATATAACAGATGGAAATAAAAAGAGCTGGGAAATAAATGTGGCATTATGAAATAAAAGTCCCTTGAAATAAATAAATGTGGAATTATTAAATAAAAGTCCCCTGAAATAAATAAAAGTAGTCCTTTGAAAAATGTCATTTTGAAACAAAATCCTATTTATTTATTTATTGAACTATATTGACTATATTTATATTTACATTTATTTATATATTTATATATTTATTGCCTCATTTATTTATTTCAGGATTTATTTCATAGCCATATTCTATTTCATAGTCATATTTATTTATTTCATAGGCATATTTATTTATTTATTTATTTATTTAATATTGACTAAAATGGCATTCCATATCTTTCTGCTTTTTTTTTTTGCTTTTTAATCTTTTATATTGCTGTGTTCCATAAACAATACAATGTTATTATTGATGTTAATTATACTTGCTTGGACACACATATTAAAAACTTATAAAATCCTATTGGTTTATGGAACACAGCAATATAAAAGGTTAAAAAGCATATAAACTGAGAAAAAACAAACATTCTAGGTGATGACTGAGACTCTGATAACAGCCAAGCCAAATATTATCAGTGTGGTGCAACAAGCAAAGGCTTCCCACGTCTTGAACACTGCTTTCTGCATTTTGATTGAATTGAACACTTATTTAAAACTCTGCCTTTACACAAAGCAGTCACATTGACAAACTGACAGCACAGACTACAGTGTGATCACTCAGATCATCAAATGGTGATGAATGTGACGACAGAGCCAAATAACTCACGTCTGTTTTGTTCTTTTTTCCCACCAATACACATTGATACTTCCTGATTCAAACACGGTCCCGCGCGCCTCCTCTCTCTCTCTCTCTCTCTCTCTCTCTCTCTCTCTCTCTCTCTCTCTCTCTCTCTCATTTAGTTCCCCTTTCTTATCTGTGTGGCACAGATTATTTTCAGCACCTAAAGGTATTGTAAGCAGCAGTTTACTTGACAGTTTGGTGTATTTTACTTTGCTGACTCTATCCAGCAGATGTTTTATGTGACTGTTACCGCCTGCCGTTAGCTTATTTAGAACAAGAGGAAATCTCCAGATCAGCCGTTAAAGGTTTGTCTGTCTGCTGAAGCTTCCGGTGGTTGACTAGCGGCTAACAGGATTTTCTAGATGAAGGCAGAAAGTCGGTGTGACTTGATCTGGATGTGAATTCACCAGACAAGCGTCTTCCAAGGTAACATTACTGTTTGATGAATACACTAGTTGGCATTGTATGACTGTATAGACTTTTGCAAGACAAAGCGCTAAAGTCTTTCAAATCATGAACCTACAGATGACGTTCATAGTGCCATAATATCCAGCTTTTGTTGACTTTGTGGCCATAAAGAACATTGTTTTATTTGTGACTTTTAGTGGAAGCCTGATAAACTCTAGTTAGGTTGTAATCTCAAGTCATTGCATTGGTGAAATATGCAGGAAGTGTCAGAACTAGTGTGAAAGCTCAGATACATGTTGGGCCTCGTGCAAGAACCACTCTACGAACAGATTCCTTCTTAAATCACTTCCGAGCGATTTAAGAGAACTTGCCGTATTCACCAATTTTCTCGTATTTAGAATTTTCTCTTAGGTACGAACAAAATGTAGAGTGGTCCAGACCTGTCGTACGAGTCACGTACAATCAACCTGCCGTTCTCCAAAGCAAAAAAAAAAAAAACCTTTGTTGTTGACTAATGGATTGTATCTCTGTCACTTTGAAGAAATGTTGAGTTTGAATATATAAATGACACTGTAAAGTAATGTATAATCATGTTGAGATGAACCAGTACAGTGGTTATAGTCATAGGAAAAATAGCAAGGGAGCACTGATGGCTTTTCCAAAAGAAGGTAGTGCGTAATTTATTTTACCAGAGCCGCATAAAATCTCATAAGTATCCATGTGGGTTACATAGTAGCCTATAAGTGCGCTCAATACAAAGACAAAACAAAAAACACTAATAATTGCCAGGTTATTTGACAAACACTCAGATGAGACAAAGGCAAGGTTACATTGTATTGGGGAAATACATAATACAGGGAGATAATTCTGATTTCTAGGCTATTTTACTCCAGTTGATAACTTTAATGTGGGTAAGTGCAAGTGAATCTAAATTTAGGTCTTACCAGGTTGAGGTGCAAGTCACTGTCTAGGGCGACATCCTCTGCTGAACACCTGACACTGCTATATCACCAGTTATGGCAGGTATAGGCCTATTCTTTCATCTGTCTGTGTAACGGAGAATTCCTCCTGGCCCTCCTGTTGCAGTCATGGATCGCTTTGCTTTTTGCATCTAATTTCATGTCAAGCCATTTCTTTTTTTATTTCTGTGACGGTGCCCTAACGACAAATCATATAGTCCTATAATATTCCTATAATACTCCGATAGGGACTTAGAGTGTCTGTGGTACTCAATAGTGAGTTTATAGTGACCTTATCATGGTTTATTTGTCTTCTGTAGTATCACTATAATATTCCTATAGGGAATTATAGCTTTGTTGTGATATTTATTTAGTGTTCATCTGAAATGTATAGGAATACTATAGTCGTTTATCGCAAGGGAACGCACAGAGTTATTTTCCCCATTCCTTGGCTTTAGCAGGGCCTTTGATTCCACTATTGAATTATATTAAATATGATATGCTTTTGTTGACTTATTTCTAATAGTAGGACTTCAATCTCAGAGCTGGTAGACTTCTCCTTAGTCTTCCTGTCAGTTTTATGAATGAAGCTTCCCGACATATGGGCCGGACGCCTAACCTTATATGGCATTATTGGGGCGTCAGTTATGCAAATTCACAATTGTCATGAACGCGCGTTTATTTAGAACAGGTGGAATTCATCATGTTTACGCAGGTCATTTACGACAGTTTTCTGAAGATACGAGCGTTTGGTGAATCTGACGTGGCACACTCGTACGAGTCCACCTCACGAAAAAAGTAGGAGAAATTTACGATAAGAATACGAAAATGTTCATGCGTGAGGCCCGTTGTGTTTCTGTTAATACACTGTGTACAAAACACTACAACCTCCACAAAACTGATGTTCACACTTTCACCCTGAAACATTTTGAAAACAAAAAAACATAGCCTAGTGACTACAGTGTGTGTAAAATGAAAGAGTAAAATTGAAAACTTTTTTTTAAAACTGTTTTTAAGACTTTTAAAGCCAGTTCACAAAGTTCAATGCATTGTATATTTGCCATTTTACTGTCAAGTGATCACAGCACCAGAAGTGATATATCCTGTAATGAAACCTTGTTGTAATGGATCAGTCCAGCTAACAGCATGTCGGGTGTGTTTGTGTAAAGGTGTTCACTCTACTATGAGTCAGTCTGAGGAGAGAGAGGAGGGGCTCCCTCCCTCTAAAACCACTCTGTCTGGGGAACATGACAGCCGAACCAAAGCTGAGAGGTAAGATGAGGATCTCTAACTGTCCATGACTTGTGTTCTTCATAAGAACACAGATACCTTCACTGTGTTCATAATGTTTCTATCAACCTGATCTCACACAAATATGTGAAATGAACATGACTTATCACCAAATTACGTGTTGGTGGCACGTAAAGTGTTAAAAATGCGTGTTCCCAGCAGGAAATGGTTTTGTGAAGGAGGCATGACAGGAAGTAGTCTGGGTGTTGTGGTCGGGGTGGTGGATGGGCGGATGTGTTTGCCTACAATGCCGGCGACTGGGGTTCAATTCCCAGCTTATTCCCAGCTTTGACTCTAGTGACCAAATTTGTATTTTTAGCAAAAAAAATATTATTTTTTTTTCAAAGTCTTTTTTTTTTCCAAATGGTATACAAATGACAATACAAATTTACAATATATTCACCCTGCCCCCCAAGTCATTCTCCAATGGAGCCCCACCCCTATTGCACCATTGCTTCATCTTTCAGTCAATAGCATTTAAGCAAACAGACTAGTAATACAATTTACAATATATACTAGTTGTACACTGAGAGAATATATCAAGACATATATAAATACTCAGCCAAAAATAAATAAAATAAGATCATAAAATTAAAAAATATATATAAATAAAAAATAATAATAGTAATAATAAATACATACACATATATATATATATATATATATATATATATATATATATATATATATATATATATATATATATAAATAGATCAAATAAAGTGAAAATTAAAAGTACTTCTTAGGGAGGAAGTGGTTGATTCATGGGGTATTAATGGTTGAAATCTTAGAAGCATCTATCTTCTCCATGCAGGTCAGTACAGGTTGCCATATGTCATAAAATCTAAGGGAACATCCCCTTGTAGAGTAACACATTTTTTCTAATGTTAGATGATACATAAGATCTTTAATCCAGTGGCTAAAAGTTGGAGAAAAAGTATCCTTCCATTTTAATAGTATTCATCTTCTAGCCAGAAGAGTTGCAAAAGCTATCATTATTGTAGCATGTCTCCTGATTGGAATATCAGATGGAACTACTCCAAACATTGCAACAACGGCAGAGGGCTCTATGGTTATCTCCAAAGCCTCTGAAAGAAAATTGAATATTGAAAGCCAGAAATCAAACAACTTTGGGCATTGCCAAAACATGTGTGAGAGAGTAGCCGGTGCTTGTTTATATCGGTCACATATGGGATCAATGTTTGGTGTAAATTTAGCTAATCTTACTTTAGACCAGTGTAATCGATGCACTATCTTGAGTTGAATAACTGTGTGTCTCAAGCAAATTGAAGAGGAATGTATTCTGTTCAAAGTATCTTGCCAGACTTTGTCAGAAAGTAGTATACCCAGGTCCTCCTCCCACTGGCTTTTTAACAAGGTCAAAGGTTGCAAATCATGTGAGTTAAGTAAAGAATACACTGTTCCTATAACCTGCCTTGAATTGGGATTAATATTTAATAGTAAATCCATAACAGAGTCAGGGGGTAGCAATGGAAAATGGGACGAAGATGAAGACAAAAAACTACAAAGTTGTAGAAATTGAAAGAAATGAGTACGAGGATATTGAACTTCAATATGAGTTGTTCAAAAGACATACAATTTACGAAAATGATTTATTATTTAATCATGACCAAGCCAAACCTTAACCACAGTTGTTTTACTTGCTTAAACTTAACCATTAGCCAACCTTTAGGTGAAAATGGCGTGTCCAGTTTGTGCTGTTGTCACAGAGTCCAATCCATGTTATTGTCACAGAATCCAATTTGTGGTGGGGGACTGTAATTTTCACATAATTTGAGTCCACAGCAGGGTTTCAGAGTTTGTGCTCATTTCACTTATGATTATTTATGAGATCATTTTGTGTCTTATCAGGATCCAGCAGGAGAGACCAGACTCCCCTGAACCCAGCTGTTTGTCCATGAAGAGTGACTGGTCTCATCATTTCCTTATTGACTTTAAAGATGGACAGCACTCTTCTGAGCAAAGGTAAGAATTTCAAACAGATGAGTTTGTTATTATCCAGCTCTCCTAAGAAGAGGTATGAAGTTATGAGATATAGAATTGGTCCGGCCCTTCATAGTTTCCTCTTTCAAAACATCACATCCAATAATCAGGGCTGACTGTCCTGATAACAATGTATCTTGAAAACTCACAATATATACTAAACAAAAATATAAACGCAACACTTTTGTTTTTGCTCCCATTTTTCATGAGTTGAAATAAAAGATCTAAGATTTTTTCTATGCACACAAAAGGCTTATTTCTCTCAAATTTTGTTCACAATTAGTGTAAATCCGTGTTAGTGAGCACTACTGGCATGTCAAGATGCTGATTAAACAGCATGATTATTGCACAGGTGTGCCTTGGGCTGGTCACAATAAAAGGCCGCTCTAAAATGTGCAGTTTTATCTTGAAACAAGACTAGGTCAAAACCTAGTATATGGCTGGACCGTGTATGAGTGTGCCACGTGCCACGGCCGAGCAATGGTGTAACTAACTCCGCTGTTGACAGGGGTTAAAGTGGGATTTGGCAGGTGGGGGAACCCTGTTTCGGAGGGGGGGGGGTCAGAATTTTTTTTTTAATTTAAAACAAATTTCCTGCATTTCTACACCACCTAACCTCTTGGATTAAATCAAGAAACAGCAACCCTGTATAGTGTTAACCAAAAATGTAAAGATTATGTTATATTACTACTATTGAGGTACTTACATTCATGATCTTGCATAGGCATAGTAACCTAAAAAACCTATTATTGGGAATCATGAGAAAGTTTCAGAGCGACAGACACAAAGCGTAACCATAGCAACTCACTCTCACTCCTGCCTGCGTGCGCACGGCGCGAGAGGAGAGGGAGAGACGCAGAAGAGCTGCTGACTGAGATTACTCTGAGCAGCATGCATGGGAATAAATTACAATATAATAATTATAATATAATAATAATATAATATATATAATAATATAATATAATAATTTGTGTATATTTCTCGCTATTCAGATGATCTGAATAACTCGCTGCTACACGGTGCTGCTCTGTCTCGTCTGTCCTGCTGTCAGTTTCCTTTTTTCACGTTACGGTTATCAGTTATGAATTTGTTTTTCACTGCGTGAGAAAATGGACTTGTGGCGTGAGAGCGTGTGAAAAATGTCAATTGCGTGAGTCTCTCGGTCAATGCGTGAGAGTTGGCAGCCCTGTGAACTCGCTTGTCATTATTATGTATGAAACTGCCAATCAGATTTATTTACTTATTAATTGAAGGTGCCGGAACGCTGTTCCGGATCGTTCCGGCCCACTTTAACCCCTGGCTGTAGACTGCTAATACAGAATAATAGTCCATACATCCATACTGATCGTTCCAGCGCGTCCCGTCTCTCTCTCCACTGCTGTCGTCTCCACCCACGGCCCACATTGATCCTGTCGATCCAAGCGCCAGGCGCTCTGTTACCCGTCGGTGCCGAAAACGCTGTTCGCCGGACACTGGGGGCACATCGTCGTCGGGACCCCGGCCGAAATCTCGGCCGGATCATCGGGAACAAATCGGTGGCCCGGGAAACTTCGGGAAGGTCGGCAATAAGCCCTCGGCGTGATGAAACCTCCATGCTTGTTTGTGTCTCTCTCTCCCCCGACAGAACAGAGGACTTCAGGTGGACTGAGCTCGCGCATATGCATCGACATAAACGGTGATATGATATAACTGTATAGATTCTACTTTAGCTTCAGCATGATATTGGTCAGCCTGCTTACTGTGTGGGAGAAACGGGCTCCTGATCTCAGCGGAGAAACTAGACAGCGGAGAAAACGAAACTTAAATTTCTGGCTCTGTGATACTGTGTTGTGCCACGTGCCATGGCCGACCAATGGTGTAACTTGATCACTCAGTCACTCAGTCACTCAGTCAGTCAGTGACAGACATTCGCGTTTGTAGGGCTGGCCCCGCTGTTGCGGTCCAGCCAAAAAGACATTTATTATTCACTGAACTATGGATCTCACATGACTAGGGCTACAGATATGCATTTTTTGAAAACCAGTTTGGCCACCATTTGCCTCATGCAGTGCGACACATCTCCTTCACATAGAGTTGATCAGGTTGTTGATTGTGGCCTATGGAGTGTTGGTCCACTCCTCTTCAATGGCTGTGCTAAGTTGCTGGATATTGGCAGGAATTGGAACACGCTGTCATACACGCCGATCGAGAGCATCCCAAACATGCTCAATGGGTGACATGTTTGTTTGTTTATTTATTTATTTAAGAAGGGACAATGCACATTAATTAACATGAGTACTTAAGTACATCATGTAAAAGTGCCAGATGTCTGATGAGTATGCAGGCCATGAAGAACTGGGATGTTTTCAGCTTCCAGGAATTGTGTACAGATCCTTGCAACATGGGGCCATGCATTATAATGCTACAACATGAGCTCTGGTGGACAATCCTGCAGTCAAAACTTGTGACATCTGTGGCATTGTGTTGTGTGATAAAAACTGCACATTTTAGAGCGGCCTTTTATTGTGACCAGCCCAAGGCACACCTGTGCAATAATCATGCTGTTTAATCAGCATCTTGATATGCCACACCTGTCAGGTGGATTATCTTGGCAAAGGAGAAGTGCTCACTAACACGAATGAGAGAGAGAAATAAGCCTTTTGTGTGCATAGAAAAAGTCTTAGATCTTTTATTTCAACTCATGAAAAATGGGAGCAAAAACAAAAGTGTTGCGTTTATATTTTTGTTCAGTATATTTCCCACACTACTTCAAGAGAGTTCTTTAGATCTTCACGTGTTTCCCAAAGGATTTCATGACAACAAATTTTCAAGATCTACTTGAAGATCAACTTCAAGAATCGTAAGGCATCACGGGTCGATTCAAGGAATCATTAATTCCATTAAATTTTCATTAAAGTCAATTGAAGAAACCTTAATTATAAATAAGATATAGTTTATAGCCTCCAACAGTTCACTTTATCTTTATGAATGTATATAGTTCTATATATTATTTGTAATGCTGCCATTTCAGTAGAGCTGTGACTGACAGGCTGCCTTGTGGATGGAGGCTGGTGTGTAATATCGACCCAGCTCAGCATTATAATTTCTCTTGTTGAAATATTAACTGAATTTTCAGGCTCATAAACCACACAGTTTGTGTTGTTGACCAGTTGTCTGGAATTTGCTTAGAACAGTGCAAAATAGCTGACTGCATAAGGCCTAGGGTAATAATGTAGACTAAAGCATACACTCAAATTTGATGTAGCCTAATAATAAATACATTGGTGAAAGAGAGGTAGCATTATTTATTTATTTAGACAGTAAGGGTTGGGGCAAAAGGAAATGGCTCAAATGGTTTTGATGTTGTGGAGCTCAGAGTTTAGGTTGGACAGTCTGTCTGCTGTAGGATCTCACCTTCACTGCTCCTGCAAAGAGATACTTGAAATCTCACAACTAGTGCCTGGTTGTTGTGAATGAATAATGCATTTCTTGTACTACTTGAGTTGTGAGTATTTTTAGGAAATACCTTTTTTGGGAAAGCCACTTCAGAGAAACATACAGACATACAGTGGAGTTCACCTTGTGTTCTGTCATGATGAATCCTGGCAGAAACACAACAACTTTAACAACCTGTGTGTGTGTGTGTGTGTTACAACCCCAGTATGGTAGGAGAATGAAGGGTGAGGGGAGACAACATAAACATGATCATTGTGATGGTGAAATAGGACAAATGAACCAGCATGAGGACAGAAACACACTGATACGTAAGAGTATAGTGAAATATTGTTTAGTGTTTGTTCTTTTGCAGGTAGTTACAATATTCACTATTCACATTAGGAAAACAAGGAGTCAGAGGGATGCCAAATCAAAGTAAAGAACAAAAGCAAACCAGAAGTAACTCAGAAGGAGAGGTCTGACTCACTATCTAAAGAAAAGAACATTAAAACAAAAACCTACTCCTGGCTGTCTGCTCAAACTAACCAAACAAAACATACAGAGTGAGGCATCCACTCCTAACCTAGTGGAATAACATAACTTCACTACATGTTGGCAAAGTCAATCAGCAGCAACCGATTGGTTGCTGCTGATTGACACCTCCTTCCTTTGCACTGGACACCAAACCAGGGACCTGGGAGAACAAGTAGAGGGGAGAGAGAGACCGAGAGGGAGAAACAAAAGACAACCCTCCAACATAACACCTAGAAAATACAAGGAACGTAACAGTGTGTGTGTGTGTGTGTGTGTGTGTTGACATCTGGAGACCTAATACTTAATGTTTTCTCCACAGAGTTCACCATCAAAAGAAGAATGTTCCCAGTGGTCAGTCTGCTCAGGAGCATCAAACAAACTTGGACTCCATATTTATGGTGTGTAAATGTACAACACCACATTTTACTTGAGCTACAGAAAATGCAAATCAACCATTCTGGTCATTATAGTCTCCATGCTGCACTCTTTAGACCAGTGGGCTTTCAGACCATGCAAGATGGATGTGATGTTGTGTTGCACGATTTCTATATAAGAATGTTGTGTTTATATAATATTCTGTTACAGCTTCTTGAGGAGAACATTGCCACTTTTGTGAAGAACGAGCTGAAACGGATCCAGGGGATTCTGAGTCCAGATTACCCAGAATGCTCAGAGAGGCAGAGGGAGGATGAGGAGGTTGTGGACGGTGAGGAGGAAGAGCAGAGGAGGAGCAGCAGAGAGGCTTTTCTGCAGATCACACTGCACTTCCTGAGGAGAATGAAGCAGGAGGAGCTGGCTGACTCTCTGCAGAGCAGTAAGAGGCTTTTAACAGGTTTAACATGATGGAGAGGGGAAATGGTGGAAAATGAGAGATGTTTACATTTCCAAACTCTGCTGTAAATATGCTGTACACATCTGCATCAGATCTATACAGTTCTTCTGGGCTGCACACACACAATGGCCCTCATTTATCAATCTAACGTAGAAACCAGCGCAGAAATCATCTTACGACAGGGTTCACGTGTGATTCATGAAACGATCGTATCTCGCCAATCACAGCGTAAGAATGATCTAGCGTTGATAAATGTGGAGGCTGAAAACAATCGTCATTTAAATATCACGCCCCTAAATATTCTCGGTTTAGAGGCCTCGCCCCCGGAGTTTACGACATGGAGAGACATGGATAAGTCTAAGAAGAGAAACTTTTCCGACCTCGAAATAGAAACTCTAACGTCGCCAAGTCCAATTGAACCAATTAGTTCTATTTGGGAGCCTGAAAAGTGGCATCAAAGGAAGTCGGAAAAATGCAGTATGGAAAGAAATCATTGCTGCGGTCAACAGCGTTGCCGTCGACATTCCAGCTGAGGTTTGAATATTTAATTTATACATCCGTGATATGTATAGCCTATATATATATATATATACATAATAGTAGCCTAATATAATAGCTTGTATCGCAATTCTTTACATTTAGGTGAAGAAAAAATGGTCAGACCTCAAACAAGTAGGCTATCTCAAAATGAAAGAGAAATTAATCTTACACCAGAAAACTGTTAACCCTGTTAATTGCAAACAATTTGCTGTAAATATGCTGTACACATCTGCATCAGATCTGTAGAGTTCTTCTGGGCTGCACACACACAACATGTTTGTCCACTACTGATGAGCTCAATAGGTATCATGGAGTGGGAAAATATATACATCCACACTGAAATCCACTCATTGATTCCATTTGTTGTTTGTTCATTCAGAAACTTTTGCTCCCATCTGCCGACGTCAACTCAAGTCTAATCTGAAGGAGAAGTTTCAGTGTTTGTTTGAAGGGATTGCTAAAGCAGGAAACCCAACACTTCTGAATCAGATCTACACAGAGCTTCACATCACAGAGGGAGGGAGTGGAGAGGTCAATGATGAACATGAGGTCAGACAGATTGAAGCAGCATCCAGGAAACCAGTGAGACCAGAAACACCAATCAAATGTGTAGACATCTTTAAACCCTTACCTGGAAGAGACAAACCAACCAGAACACTGATGACAAAGGGAGTGGCTGGCATTGGGAAAACAGTCTTAACACAGAAGTTCACTCTGGACTGGGCTGAAGACAAAGCCAACCAGGATATACAGTTCATATTTCCGCTGACTTTCCGGGAGCTGAATCTGCTGAAAGGGAAAAAGTACAGCTTGGTGGAACTTCTTCATCACTTCTTTACTGAGACCAGAGAAGCAGGAATCTGCAGGTTTGACAAGTTCCAGGTTGTGTTCATCTTTGACGGTCTGGATGAGTGTCGACTGCCACTAGACTTCAAGAAGAACAAGATCCTGACTGATGTTACAGAGTCAACCTCAGTGGATGTGCTGCTGACAAACCTCATTAAGGGGAAACTGCTTCCCTCTGCTCGCCTCTGGATAACCACACGACCTGCAGCAGCCAATCAGATCCCTGCTGAGTGCGTTGACATGGTGACAGAGGTGAGAGGCTTCACTGACCCACAGAAGGAGGAGTACTTCAAGAGGAGGTTCAGAGATGAGGAGCAGGCCAGAAGAATCATCTCCCACATCAAGACTTCACGAAGCCTCCACATCATGTGCCACATCCCAGTCTTCTGCTGGATCACTGCTACAGTTCTGGAGCATGTGTTGAAATCCAGTGAGAGAGGAGAACTGCCCAAGACCCTGACTGAGATGTACATCTACTTCCTGGTGGTTCAGTCCAAACAGGGGAACGTCAAGTATCATGGGAGAACTGAGACAGATCCACTCTGGAATACAGAGAGCAGGAAGATGATTCTCTCTCTGGGAAAACTGGCTTTTGAGCAGCTGGAGAAAGGCAACCTGATCTTCTATGAAGCCGACCTGACAGAATGTGGCATTAATATCAGATCAGCCTCAGTGTACTCAGGAGTGTTCACACAGATCTTTAAAGAGGAGCGTGGGCTGTACCAGGACAAGGCCTTCTGCTTTGTCCATCTGAGCATTCAGGAGTTTCTGGCTTCTGTTTATTTCATGGACTCTGGTGTCAATGTACTGTCAGAAACTAAATCAACATCCAGAGACAAATCTAAGGTAAATCACCTCTGCCAGAGTGCTGTGGACAAGGCCTTAAAGAGTCCAAATGGACACCTGGACTTGTTCCTCCGCTTCCTCCTGGGACTTTCACTGCAGACCAATCAGACTCTCCTACGAGGCCTGCTGACAAAGAGAGGAAGTAGCTCACAGACCAATCAGAAAACAGTCCAGTACATCAAGGAGAAGATCAGAGAGAATCCCTCTCCAGAGAAAAGCATCAATCTGTTCCACTGTCTGAATGAGCTGAATGACCATTCTCTAGTGGAGGAGATCCAACAGCACCTCAGTTCAGGAAGTCTCTCCACAGACGAACTCTCCCCTGCTCAGTGGTCGGCTCTGGTCTTCATCTTACTGTCATCAGAAGAAGAGCTGGACGTGTTTGACCTGAAGAAATACTCTGCTTCAGAGGAGGCTCTTCTGAGGCTGCTGCCAGTGGTCAAAGCCTCCAATAAAGCTGTGTAAGTGCATAGAAAACTGTATAGATTCAATATTATTCATACAGAGGAAAAACAATATATGTTTTCAAAGTTATTGTTTGTCTTATCACTAATTCTCCTTCAGGCTGAGTGGCTGTAACCTCTGCTTTTAGATGAATCAAGGTTATCATTATCGGTAGTGGTAATCTGAAAGAAAAAACACAGACAACATCAACATTAAAATATTGTCTTATCTGTTCATGTTCATTAAGGCTGAGTGGCTGTCAGCTGTCAGAGAGAAGCTGTGAAGCTCTGGCCTCAGTTCTCAGCTCCCAGTCCTCTAGTCTGAGAGAGCTGGACCTGAGTAACAACAACCTGCAGGATTCAGGAGTGAAGCTGCTCTCTCCTGGACTGGAGAGTCCACACTGTAGACTTGAAACTCTCAGGTAAGATCCATTTACAATTTTTTTGACACATTTCTCCAACTAAGGTCCATGCTCTCAAAACGGTCTCTCAGGTCAGGATTCCTGAATCTGCAAAGGGCAACCCTGCAAGTTTTACATCAGAATTTCAAAGTCATTTTACATCTGCCTTTTTGAATTTCAATTTCATTTTTACTGGAAAAAATGTTTGCGAATTTTCCAGCACTTGTTTAATACTGATCCAACTTCATATACACAGCCATGAAGGATTTAGAGAAGATCATCTATGCTCTGATATCATGTCATTTAGATTACTGCACTTCTCTCTATTCCTGTCTCAGCCATAATTCATTGTCACACCTCCAGCTTGTTCAGAATAAATCAGCTAGGATTTGAACTAGTGTTAAACAGAGATCATATATCCCCAATTTTAGTATCTGTCTACTGGTTACCACTAAGATACAGAATGAATATTAAGATTTCACTGATCACATTTAAAGCATGGCTTTTTTTTGTCCGTGAGTTTCACTGCAGAGCTCTTAGTTCCCTGTGAGCCGGAGAACAAACTGAGATCTTCAGGTCCTTCTGACTTTCCCTCAGTCTAGACTCAAGACTGAAGGTGAAAACACTTTTCCCATCAGGGCCTCTAGACTGTGGAATGCCTTCCTGAGGGATCAGGCTCATCTGTTAAAACACTTTAAATCTGCTTTATATATCTCACTATTCTTCTTTATGGCTTTTTGTAAAGCATAACATAGCATGTACCATTTGGTGGATGTATTTATCCAAATCATCTTACAGTACCATGTGTAAATACATTTTTAGCAATGGTGACTCCAGTGGGAATCAAACCAGCTTCACTGGCTCTGTTAGTGCTACACTCAGCTCAGTGAGCTGCAGCATCATGCAAAATACACTGTAACCTCTGCTTTTAGATGAATCAAGTTGATCATTATTAGTAGTAGTAATCTGAAAGAAAAAACACAGTCAACATTAAAATATAAGAGAATAACATTTTCTTCTCTGTTCATGTCCATTAAGGCTGAGTGGCTGTAAGCTGTCAGAGAGAAGCTGTGAAACTCTGGCCTCAGTTCTCAGCTCCCAGTCCTCCAGTCTGAGACAGCTGGACCTGAGTAACAACGACCTGCAGGATTCAGGAGTGAAGCTGCTCTCTGCTGGACTGGAGAGTCCACACTGCAGACTGGAAACTCTCAGGTAAGATCCATTTACAACGTCTTTTCAATTGAATTGACACATCTCTCCAAACTAAGGTCTATGCTCTCAAAACAGTCTCTCAGGTCAGGATTCCTGAATCTGTTCAACAGATTTAAATCCTGCTTTACATGCCGCAGGGTATCCGCGGGTCATTAAAAAAAATCAAATTTGCCAAAATTATGGTCTGAAATGGCATTAAGTCTGAAATTAGATTCCCAGAGGTCTTACATATTTTTAATATTTTACTGGCTTGTTGCACAAAATAACCATAATATATCCGTGGGGGTTTGCAAGTGTTGTTGATCAACGCCAGTCACTCCACTGTTACCTCAATGTTACCTAAAGAAGCAGTCCAGTCCCATACTCTGTTGTGGTAGAGATGATCCACGCCCCTCTTGAGTTCGGGACTCTTTTCAGTTTCATTTGTGCAACCACGGCAGAGTGAACTGCAGTAAGCTTAAAAAGTCTGACAGCCCGCAGTAAGAAAACTGCTCCAAAACCACGGGGACACGTCTGGCGATGTTGTTGTAGTTCCTGTGGCTGCCGATAGATATTACTAAAGGGCCCATGTTACTAGTCCCTTAACCTAATTACTTGTTTGAATTTTAAAAACATCTGTATGTTAATTGTGATTTATCATAGCCATACCGTAGGAACCGTGGAACCTTATATTTCTGACAGACAGTGTTGGGAGGGTTACTTTTAAAACGTATTCCACTACAGATTACTGAATACATGCCCTAAAATGTAATTTGTAACGTATTCCATTAGATTACTCAAGTTAAGTAACGTATTTTAAATACTTTGGATTACTTGTGGAATACTTCAAAATCGTCTTGCTGAGCCCATTTGTCTGGGTCACTCTGAATGTATTTAACACTTGCTTAGGAATGACCTTATTACTGTTTTCAGAGGAAAAGTTATGCAAGTATGTAAACACAAATGTGGTATGTTTTGTCCTGCAACTGATACTGTCTAAAGAAAAATGGCATCCACCAGAGAACAAAGTCTTCAGTTTTCCTTTACCCTTTCTTTAATTTCCACAGCATCAGTTAACGGCAGCATCAAGTAGAGTAAAACACATTAAACATTAAAGAAAAACATAGTAATTTAAAACAAATTTCCTGCATTTCTACACCACCTAACCTCTTGGATTAAGTCAATAAACAGCAACCCTGTATAATGTTAACCAAAAATTTAAAATTATGTTATATTACTAGATTTCAGCATTGAGGTACTTACATTCATGATGTTGCATAGGCATACTAACCTAAAAACTTACTATTGGTAATCGACAGAGCAACAGAGACACAGAGCGTCCCCGTAACCATAGTAACTCACTCTCACTCCTGCCTGGTGCGCACGGTGAGAGGAGAGGGAGAGACGCAGAAGAGCCGCTGACTGAGATTACTCTGAGCAGCATGCATGGGAATAAATTGCAATATAATAGATTTGTGTATATTTCTCGATATTCAGATGGTCTGAATAACTCTCTGCTGCACGGTGCTACTCTGTCTTGTCTCTGTCAGTTTCCTTTTTTCGCGTCGCAACGTTATCGAATCGTTAATCAACGTTAATCGAAGGTGCCGGAACGCCGTTCCAGATTGTTCCAGCCCACTTTAACCCCTGTTTGTAAGTAAAATGTTCTTTATATTTCCATGTCAAAAACGCAAAACAAAACAAACAAATAAAGTAATCCCTACAAGTAATCTACTTTTAAAGACAGTAACTGTATTCAGAATACCACCAATTTAAACTGTAATGGAATACAGTTACTCATATTTTGTATTTGAAATACGTAACGCTGTTACATGTATTCTGTTACTCCTCAACCCTGCTGACAGACTGATTCAGGCCAGAACAAAATTGATGCATCATCACTGGATGCTTGGGAATTTTACAGTGAAATGAGTGTGATAAATGAGTGGGAAAGTCAGCAGAAACAGACAGACACACAGGAGATGGCTAGCAAATCCAGAAATGGGAAAATGGAAATTTTCACAACAATAGCTGGAAGAGAAAGATTTACAGGCGTGGTTGTGCGCCGTTGACATAAATGAGCAAGAAGCTATTGTGCAGTCTGTAAGAAATCATTTAAGCTGCACTATGGGCATCAATGCTAGTGATTGTTCCCACTCCATTCTTTTTCATGGCTACAGTGGCCCTCCCACTGGTAAAACACTAAAGTGATGGACGTCTTCTCACCATCAACACTGTGCTTGCTTTTGCTTTCACATTCTGCTTTTGTGTAACCATAATTGGTGTGACCAGTTAGGGCTCGGAGTGGCATTCAAATGTTTTAAAAGTGGCATTAAAAAGGTCTTAAAAAGCATTAAATTCAATTTGCTGATATCTGCAGATACCTAATGTCAGTCAATAAACACTTGACCTGTGTAGGATTTTCTCTGTTTATATGATTTTCAAACCAATTGTGATGCCAACATTTAGCACTGTTTTGTAGCCTCTGAATTACTTTCCATGAAGCAAGCAAGCAGCAAGCAAGTTTATTTATATAGCACATTTTCATACATTGAATGCAATTCAAAGTGCTTTACAAAAGAAAGGAAAAAAAGATAGCATAAGATAAGAAATAATTAATTCATCATGACAAACATTAAAAGTGCATAGGAAAAGTGCATAAAAAGGGTACACAGGCAATTTGAAGTGCTTTACATTTAAATAGAAATACAATACACCATTAAAATAAACAATTTAAAGTCATAAAAATAATCAATAGGAATTTAAAGTGCATAACATTAAAAGTAATAAAAGGATATCAAATGGAAGAAAATAAAATGAAAATAAAATACCAAAATAGCAGGAGACTTGGCTATAGGCAACACAGGACATGTAGGTTTTTAGCCTAGATTTGAAAATGCTCAGATTAGGGGCATGTCTAATACTATCTGGGAGTTTATTCCAATTTTGTGTAGCGTGATAAGAAAGTGCTGCCTCCCCATGTTTTGTTCTGCCTCTGGGGACGGTCAACAAACTCTGCTGGAGATGAATGCATGGATCAGCTTGAAGATATGAAACTATTTCCTCTCTTTGCAGCATCAGTTGCTGAAAGCTAAAATAGCAGAAAGGACTTCTAAGATTATGTCACAAACTGAGACAAACTCTCAAACTGAACCAACTGAAGCCACAGAGCCTCAGCCGATCACTGGGTCAACTGTTTGCATTTGAGACAGTTACACTTTTTGCTAGAATTTGGCTGCAGTGTCACAACTATTTTCACAGCTGTATACTAACAAACATCTACCTATGTACCTTGTTTTGTGTGTGTGTGTGTGTGTGTGTGTGTGTGTGTGTGTGTGTGTGTGTGTGTGTGTGTGTGTGTGTGCAGTCTGTCAGGCTGTCTGCTCACAGAGGAAGGCTGTGCTTCTCTGGCCTCAGCTCTGAGCTCCAACCCCTCCCATCTGAGAGAGCTGGACCTGAGCTACAATCATCCAGGAGCCTCAGGAGTGAAGCTGCTCTCTGCTGGACTGGAGGATCCACACTGGAGACTGGACTCTCTCAGGTATGGAGAGGCAACGTCTGCTAGAAGGCTGAGAGTCACACACATTTTCTCTGTCACACTGAGAAGATGAGAAACACTGAAAGTTCAGCTTTCTTGATTCTTGATGTATCAAGCTCACTTAAACTGTTGATTTGTGACTCGAAAAACGGCCCTTCACTCCACAGTCTTTGTTTTACCGTTTACTTCATCAAACAAAGGGATGAGGAAACAAGACTAGGTAGACCTAGTGCCAGCCGGGCCTTCTCTTGACTTTCACACCCTAGTATAATATGTGTTCTGTTCTGCCCGTGACCTGCTCTGTCATTTTCAGCCACATTGACCCGTGGAGACATTTTGAGTTAAATACAATGTTGGAAAGAGGGGCTTTTATGCCCCTTTATGTTTTGACTGTTACCAAACTATGTTTTTGAGAAAAAGGGCCTCAAAGTTTGCAGTCTATTTTGAGACATTTATTCAAATATATTAGAGATATCATTCAAACATAACATAACATACTAACATGTACACACACACACTCAAGCTGACATGCACATGTGTGCCCGCGCACACACATGCACACACACACACACACACACACACTCGCATATTCACTGGCACCGGTAGTTAGAAAGGAGAATACAGCCTGAAATGAAGTCAGTCCACTGAGCCTCAGTCGCGGCGAGTTTAATATTTAATATTTGAGATATTTCTGCCAGGAATGAATTTCTATGTTGTTCAATAGTAATAATTTCTGTCTGTAATAGTCTATCACTGATTTCAATTCAATTTCTCTCGATTCAGTTTCTCTCTCTCTCGCTCTCTCAGTTTGCGATGCCTGACAACTACGTTTTCCGCAGAGGAATCATTATGTTTGATTGGACAATAAAGTGAACAATGACACACCTGTTGCTATGCAGATGTTCATTCAGGATTTGAAGGGAGGCTTGTAGTAGCACGACTTACCGCCTCTGGAAACTCCTGAAACTCGTGTACAAACTTTTAAACTAGCTGTTGTCGATGTAAAATGAAGACAGATTCAGCAGCTGCACGGCTGATTTCTCGCCTCAAATGTTTTCAGAAACACATTTCGGTGAACTATTTTCATAATATAAGAGAAAGTTTCCAAACGAGCCGCCATGTTTTTCCAGTTTGAAATCCGGGGCCAGAAACACACCATGACAGTGCAAACAACATGATATCACGTATACCACCATGACTGTGTAGGTCTTGATACCACTTCTCACACGACTTTCAACAATGGATAGTCAGTCAGTCAGTCAGTCAGTCAGTCAGTTAGTTACTTTCACTCTTCTAGGCCGGTCCCAGAGGCCCGGCAAAAAGACCCTTCACTCCACATTCTTTGTTTTACCGTTTACTTAATCAAACAAAGGGATGAGGAAAAAAGGCACTGTAAAGGATATGTTCAAAGCTACGGTCAAAACTCATTTGTGCTCTAGCTCAACAGCTTCTCTCTATTGAAGGAAAATGGAAATGCACAATCCACCTGATGCTTCTCTGCTGACAGTAATTAGCTAAAGAGAGACGAGCATTAATATAGGGCAATATAAATTATATGGTAAACAAGTAAATGTTAAATATTATCAATATTAATCAAAACAATCAATAAATCTATAATCTAAATATATATTTTAACAAGAAATGTCTCTTATAAGTACTGTTTAATGTTTAATGGTGGATATGAGTGATGTTGTATGGAAAATCAGAAAATCACTTTTCAGGGTTTATGAAGGTTATTTGTTTCCATTATGAAGAGATTATGCTGGTCTGATTTTATTTCCTCCCCACAGTGTGGACCATGGTGGAGTGCAGATGTTGAAACCAGGTCTGAGGAAGTGTAAGTGTGTATTTAGTTTTATATTCATGAAAACAAAGCAGCACACATTCAGTTTCTATTTAAATGTATGTGACATCTATTTATTCAAATCCTACTGTGAAAAAAGGATGGCTGACAAAATGTGTCATCATGAAACTGAAGAAATGAACAGTCAATCTGTTAATAAATCAACCAATAATAAACACAACAGGTGTATTAGATGAGAAGCTGCTGCTGTTTTGTTCTCTCCATCAGATGCCTGTGAACTCACACTGGACCCAAACACAGCACACAGAAAGCTCCTCCTGTCTGAAGACAACAGAAAGGTGACACTGGTGAGAGAGGAGCAGCCATATCCTGATCACCCAGAGAGATTTGACTGCTATCATCAGCTGCTGTGTAGAAATGGTCTGACTGGTCGCTGTTACTGGGAGGTCGAGAGGAAAGGAGGGGTTTCTATAGGAGTAACTTACAGAGGAATCAGCAGGAGAGGAGGGGGTGATGACTGCAGGCTTGGAGGGAATGAAAAGTCCTGGAGGCTGGACTGCTTTGGTAACAGTTACTCTGTCTGTCACAATAACAGAGAAACAGACATACCTTCCCCCTCCTCCTCTGACTCTGACAGAGTAGCAGTGTGTCTGGACTGGCCTGCTGGCTCTCTGTTCTTCTACAGAGTTTCCTCTGACACACTGACCCACATCCACACCTTCTACTCCACATTCACTGAACCACTCTACCCTGGGTTCTGGTTCTGGAATGAGTCTGGTTCCTCAGTGTCTCTGTGTCAGATAGAGGAGGGAGAGAGAAACACTCACACTGTGATCAAAGACAGCTGCTGAGATGATAGTTCACTCTGGACAGGATCACACACACACACACACACACACACACACACTTACTTTAGAGTGTATTCTGTGTGTTGGGAAACTTTTAACAACACACACGTACAAGAACATGGACATTTTATTGTGAAAATGAAATGAATGAGAAATGAAACCAGACAGAATCAAGTTATGGTTGTTCATCTTAGAGTCTGTTGTTGATGATTGACAGGTTAAAATATATTTCTTCTGCAGCTTTTTTTTATTTGATATTTTATTCTCATCTCATCATTCCAAGCTAAACATTTATCTAGTTTTCTGTAATTATTTGTCAGAATTAAAGTTTTGACTAAATGAACATTGTTTGCAGTTTCAAACATGATTTTCTTAATGTGATTATTGTGGAAAATCCCCACTAGACCCCAGCCTTCACCTACCTGACTTCCTGTTTGGGTAGGCGGAGCCCCGTTGTCTACATCTGCAGTCAGGTCACCTGCAGCAGACTCTTTGGACAAAGAGGCAGACTGCAGGCTGCTGTATTGTTCCTCCTTATTAGTTTGGATTGTGTGAATGATCAGTAAGTTTAGTTTATTTATTCAAGGATGATTACTTCTGTTTAGTACATTTATGGTTTGCTTCTTGATGTATATAACGGCCATTTATTTCTGATAATTGTTATTGTTTAATTAGAATGTTTGATCATGCCATTCAGATTGTATATAGCCTATGGATCCTGCTGAATTAATGATCAACTGTAAAAAAGGAATATTTAATGTTGAATAGTAATACTGTGAAATTGTGAACAGCCTCTTGATTTTTGTTCTCCTTTGTTCTGTTACCAGCCAACCAATCCAAGCTAAAGCAAATGCTCTACCTGTAATAAAATGGTGGAACGGATCATCTGTGTCAAGTGCTCATCTGTCCTGATAGACAACCCACTGAGCTGGTCGCCATTCCTGCAGTCAGTAGGGAGTTAGGAGAAACACTCAAGTCATCATTCCAGCCGTAATATGTTACAGAAACCAAACACCTTCATTTTATCCTGGAAATGTCCTTCATTTCTCATTACATAAACATTCATTATCCATTAAAAAAATAACATAGCTTTAAAAAAAAGTAGGCTAAGGTTAGTATCATGGGTTTATAAGGAATTTATTCATGGGTTGATTCACAGAGACACTAGAAATTAAAGGATTTTTTTATGCCTTTCATGCAGGTTTACAGGTTATTAATGAGTTATTAAGGGGAAAGTTCCTGTCTCCCTGAATTTTACATGAAATTAGAAAGTAAGCAGTCAAACATCAAGGGGAGTTTAAGGTGGTTTTGATGAGGTCTCCTCCATTAATAACTCCCTTAATCAATATTCAGGGGATTTTGCACAAATTCATGGGTGAATTCATGTAAATGTAAGGTTATTTTAAGGGATGACTGGTTGGTAGAGAGGCCTAATAATTTGCTACAGAACCTGTAGATCTAGAGGAGTCGTCGTTTTATTCAAATGAGCTTTTATCACCATCTGTTGATTTTTTCATGTCATTACATTTTTTCTACATTGTACAAAGATGAAGATTCCATCATCAGTGGTGTTTTGTTCTATGGAATGCCATTTTAGTCAATATTAAATAAATAAATAAATACATAAATAAATAATGACTATGAAATAAATAAATATGGCTATGAAATAAATCCTGAAATAAATAAATGAGGCAATAAATATATAAATATATAAATAAATGTAAATATAAATATATAAATATAGTCAATATAGTTCAATAAATAAATAAATAGGTTTTTGTTTCAAAATGACGTTTTTCAAAGGACTACTTTTATTTATTTCAGGGGACTTTTATTTAATAATTCCACATTTATTTATTTCAAGGGACTTTTATTTCATAATGCCACATTTATTTCCCAGCTCTTTTTATTTCCATCTGTTATATTCAAATGAATGGGGCGTGGTTATCTCACAGACTCAGACCAAAGCAACAGCACCAGAACAGCACTATGCAAGCTGTTGGGTGCAGACACGGAAAAACTCCAAAACCAATATGGCAGCTCCTTGTAGAAGAAAACTCTGTGACACAACATGTAAAACCGTACATGTTTGAGAAGGAATCTGTCAACCGAACAAGAGGAGGCAGCTGCCAAAGTTTTACAGACACGGTTACAGCAGGATGTCTCTGACTGGTAGGTTGAAATTTCACTGTTGTCGTACTTTCTCACCGTGTGTGTGTATGTGGTTGTGTCGGTTATGTTTCTGGATAGCCATAGCGGACAAATTTATATCCCATAAAAACGAACGATATCTAACTTTACCTGCCGGAGTGTCTCCCATGGTAACTATACTGTATGGTTTGTTTGTTTGTTCGTTTTCAGCCTGACGTTCACCGGTGCCGGTGGTTTGAGGCTGTCTAGTAAGCTCGTCAACACAGTAGGTGTAGGTAGCTTTTAGCTGGCTACTTGGATAGCTGCTGTAATGTTGTTCCATGAAGTGTCGTACAATTGCCGTTGAACTGGCTAGCGATAGGAAACAAATCCACACCAGACATTATGTAGTGATTATGTTCGAATACATCAAATTGATGTGAAGACGCAAAATAACTCATCTTCAGGGGATACAAATATTGTCACACCGGCAAACATATGGTTATGTCAGTGTTATTCAGCTATTACGCTAGCTCAACAGTTTTAGAACTGTAGCTGAAATATTCAAAAACTGCATCTCATGGAGGCCTGCTGGTCATTCCCCCTGTACATAACATCTTACCTCTTGTAGAGTTGACACCTTTATTGTTTATGTCGTATGTCACATTAGTTTGTACAGTACTCACATCTACTCAAAATTTTCTGTGCTAAATGATAAACATATAATATAAACGTAATTGTCAGTGTAATGTTCGTATAAAGCTTGCAAAATTCAATAACAGTTACCCTTTCTCATTCCCTAGGTTACCAGAAGAAAGAATCAGCTTCATCCTGGTCTGGAGCCTGTATGTTTGAATGTATTCTCACTACAGAATGTAATGAACATTTATAAAGCAGAGTATGGGCCCTTACAGCTTAGAGGTATAGAGCAGTAAGTTTATTTTATGCATTCTGTGCATGAATTGATTTGCCAAATAATATGGCCAACATGTGACTTTGTATAATACTGTACATGACAATACATTTGTGTAAAATAACTGTGTGTTATACTTTATTACACTTCCATGTAGAGAAACAACTTTAGCACACCTAAAAGTCTTTTAGTGACAGGGGCATCGGACAAAAGTTACTGAAAAAGTAATATAATCCCACACACACCGTCTGGTATGGTGCTTTATTACATTTCAATGACTGAAATGTAATAAAGCACCATGCAAGTGTAGATAGTGTGTGTGGGATTATATATTTTTTTCCTTTTACACACCCATGTAAGTTAAACGTGAAACCAAAAAGTAACCTCAACACTGACTGTTAATACAGAATAAAAATATTTTATTATAGAAAAGGCATTAAAAAGGCACATGTAGAAACATAATACTGCTTGTGCAGGACCATAATGGGCTGTTCTGTGAGTGTGTAGTAAAGTAGTGCAGTATCAATCACAAAAATGATTTATAATTTGATGTTTTCAGTTATCTGTTATGTATTCGTGGAAAACACCCAACTACAACCTGACCTCATGCCAGATAACCAAAACAACAAAAGAAGAGACTAAGTATTCAAATGAAATATATTGACAGTATGTGTTCCCTCTTCTCAGTGTCTAGCCTACAGATCCTTTGTCAGCTAGTGCTGGGGCTTTCTAGGTCACAGGGTCAGAGTAGTGATACCAGTGTGTGTGGTGCTGTGCATATGCTGTGAGCTCCATGATGCTGCCAGCTGCGTCGGGTTCAGACTGCCTCTTCATTGAACCGAGACACGTGGCTGCAATGACGTCCTCCTTGGCTGGCCTGTCAGACTGGGCACACGGGTCTTCTGGGACGGGGATCTTCAAAACCTGGCCCACATGAGGTGCAGGGTCCTGGAAGACTAGATCAAAGATGAGGTCCATCAACGTAATCTGTGGAGTAACAGAAACACAGAAATCATCAGTTCCATTACAAGAATGTACATCACATACTAGTGTGTAACAAATTTGCAATTTTCATTTATAGATTACTTTATACTTTATGACATTTGTATATTTATTGAATTTTCATATTTACAAAGTTTGTGTGTGCAATAAAAATGTGTGTTGGTAAACATACTGAAAGTTGGCTCAGGGGGTCGGCTAAGCAGACCCAGGGTCCTCCTCATCCTCTTCCTCCTCCGTTTGGTCAAGATGGGTCTCCTGGATGGTCTCGATAGGTGGGGAGGTCAGGCTAGGTTCAGGAGGAACAAAGGGGACAGCTGAAGAGCTAACTCTGAAATCTCTTCGTCTCTGCAATCCAAAACTACATTACCACAAACTACAGCCTCAATAATTACTATGTAGTTGATTCTAAATGTCTCCAACACAGTCTCAAGGAAAATAGGACATTATAACCTCCAGAGAGGTAGTATTTCTTGTAGTGTCGTCGTTCAGGTTTTCTAGGTTGCATCTTTCAGGTGCAGTTGATTGTTTTCTGGACATTTTTCCATGCTACGCTACGCTACAGGCAACAGGGTTTGGTGTAACAAATGGATATTCAGTGATTCAGTGCTGTTCTGGTGCTGTTGCTTTGGTCTGAGTCTGTGAGATAACCACGCCCCATTCATTTGAATATAACAGATGGAAATAAAAAGAGCTGGGAAATAAATGTGGCATTATGAAATAAAAGTCCCTTGAAATAAATAAATGTGGAATTATGAAATAAAAGTCCCCTGAAATAAATAAAAGTAGTCCTTTGAAAAATGTCATTTTGAAACAAAAACCTATTTATTTATTTATTGAACTATATTGACTATATTTATATTTACATTTATTTATATATTTATATATTTATTGCCTCATTTATTTATTTCAGGATTTATTTCATAGCCATATTCTATTTCATAGTCATATTTATTTATTTCATAGGCATATTTATTTATTTATTTATTTATTTAATATTGACTAAAATGGCATTCCATATCTTTCTGCTTTTTTTTTTTTGCTTTTTAATCTTTTATATTGCTGTGTTCCATAAACAATACAATGTTATTATTGATGTTAATTATACTTGCTTGGACACACATATTAAAAACTTATAAAATCCTATTGGTTTATGGAACACAGCAATATAAAGGGTTAAAAAGCATATAAACTGAGAAAAAACAAACATTCTAGGTGATGACTGAGACTCTGATAACAGCCAAGCCAAATATTATCAGTGTGGTGCAACAAGCAAAGGCTTCCCACGTCTTGAACACTGCTTTCTGCATTTTGATTGAATTGAACACTTATTTAAAACTCTGCCTTTACACAAAGCAGTCACATTGACAAACTGACAGCACAGACTACAGTGTGATCACTCAGATCATCAAATGGTGATGAATGTGACGACAGAGCCAAATAACTCACGTCTGTTTTGTTCTTTTTTCCCACCAATACACATTGATACTTCCTGATTCAAACACGGTCCCGCACGCCTCCTCTCTCTCTCTCTCTCTCTCTCTCTCTCTCTCTCTCATTTAGTTCCCCTTTCTTATCAGTGTGGCACAGATTATTTTCAGCACCTAAAGGTATTGTAAGCAGCAGTTTACTTGACAGTTTGGTGTATTTTACTTTACTGACTCTATCCAGCAGATGTTTTATGTGACTGTTACCGCCTGCCGTTAGCTTATTTAGAACAAGAGGAAATCTCCAGATCAGCCGTTAAAGGTTTGTCTGTCTGCTGAAGCTTCCGGTGGTTGACTAGCGGCTAACAGGATTTTCTAGATGAAGGCAGAAAGTCGGTGTGACTTGATCTGGATGTGAATTCACCAGACAAGCGTCTTCCAAGGTAACATTACTGTTTGATGAATACACTAGTTGGCATTGTATGACTGTATAGACTTTTGCAAGACAAGGCGCTAAAGTCTTTCAAATCATGAACCTACAGATGACGTTCATAGTGCCATAATATCCAGCTTTTGTTGACTTTGTGGCCATAAAGAACATTGTTTTATTTGTGACTTTTAGTGGAAGCCTGATAAACTCTAGTTAGGTTGTAATCTCAAGTCATTGCATTGGTGAAATATGCAGGAAGTGTCAGAACTAGTGTGAAAGCTCAGATACATGTTGGGCCTCGTGCAAGAACCACTCTACGAACAGATTCGTTCTTAAATCACTTCCGAGCGATTTAAGAGAACTTGCCGTATTCACCAATTTTCTCGTATTTAGAATTTTCTCTTAGGTACGAACAAAATGTAGAGTGGTCCAGACCTGTCGTACGAGTCACGTACAATCAACCTGCCGTTCTCCAAAGCAAAAAAAAACAAAAACCTTTGTTGTTGACAAATGGATTGTATCTCTGTCACTTTGAAGAAATGTTGAGTTTGAATATATAAATGACACTGTAAAGTAATGTATAATCATGTTGAGATGAACCAGTACAGTGCTTATAGTCATAGGAAAAATAGCAAGGGAGCACTGATGGCTTTTCCAAAAGAAGGTAGTGCGTAATTTATTTTACCAGAGCCGCATAAAATCTCATAAGTATCCATGTGGGTTACATAGTAGCCTATACGTGCGCTCAGTACAAAGACAAAACAAAAAACACTAATAATTGCCAGGTTATTTGACAAACACTCAGATGAGACAAAGGCAAGGTTAGATTGTATTGGGGAAATACATAATACAGGGAGATAAATCTGATTTCTAGGCTATTTTACTCCAGTTGATAACTTTAATGTGGGTAAGTGCAAGTGAATCTAAATTTAGGTCTTACCAGGTTGAGGTGCAAGTCACTGTCTAGGGCGACATCCTCTGCTGAACACCTGACACTGCTATATCACCAGTTATGGCAGGTATAGGCCTATTCTTTCATCTGTCTGTGTAACGGAGAATTCCTCCTGGCCCTCCTGTTGCAGTCATGGATCGCTTTGCTTTTTGCATCTAATTTCATGTCAAGCCATTTCTTTTTTTATTTCTGTGACGGTGCCCTAACGACAAATCATATAGTCCTATAATATTCCTATAATACTCTGATAGGGACTTAGAGTGTCTGTGGTACTCAATAGTGAGTTTATAGTGACCTTATCATGGTTTATTTGTCTTCTGTAGTATCACTATAATATTCCTATAGGGAATTATAGCTTTGTTGTGATATTTATTTAGTGTTCATCTGAAATGTATAGGAATACTATAGTCGTTTATCGCAAGGGAACGCACAGAGTTATTTTCCCCATTCCTTGGCTTTAGCAGGGCCTTTGATTCCACTATTGAATTATATTAAATATGATATGCTTTTGTTGACTTATTTCTAATAGTAGGACTTCAATCTCAGAGCTGGTAGACTTCTCCTTAGTCTTCCTGTCAGTTTTATGAATGAAGCTTCCCGACATATGGGCCGGACGCCTAACCTTATATGGCATTATTGGGGCGTCAGTTATGCAAATTCACAATTGTCATGAACGCGCGTTTATTTAGAACAGGTGGAATTCATCATGTTTACGCAGGTCATTTATGACAGTTTTCTGAAGATACGAGCGTTTGGTGAATCTGACGTGGCACACTCGTACGAGTCCACCTCATGAAAAAAAGTAGGAGAAATTTACGATAAGAATACGAAAATGTTCATGCGTGAGGCCCGTTGTGTTTCTGTTAATACACTGTGTACAAAACACTACAACCTCCACAAAACTGATGTTCACACTTTCACACTGAAACATTTTGAAAACAAAAAAACATAGCCTAGTGACTACAGTGTGTGTAAAATGAAAGAGTAAAATTGAAAACTTTTTTTTAAAACTGTTTTTAAGACTTTTAAAGCCAGTTCACAAAGTTCAGTGCATTGTATATTTGCCATTTTACTGTCAAGTGATCACAGCACCAGAAGTGATATATCCTGTAATGAAACCTTGTTGTAATGGATCAGTCCAGCTAACAGCATGTCGGGTGTGTTTGTGTAAAGGTTTTCACTCTACTATGAGTCAGTCTGAGGAGAGAGAGGAGGGGCTCCCTCCCTCTAAAACCACTATGTCTGGGGAACATGACAGCCGAACCAAAGCTGAGAGGTAAGATGAGGATCTCTAACTGTCCGTGACTTGTGTTCTTCATAAGAACAGAGATACCTTCACTGTGTTCATAATGTTTCTATCAACCTGATCTCACACAAATATGTGAAATGAACATGACTTCTCACCAAATTACGTGTTGGTGGCACGTAAAGTGTTAAAAATGCGTGTTCCCAGCAGGAAATGGTTTTGTGAAGGAGGCATGACAGGAAGTAGTCTGGGTGTTGTGGTCGGGGTGGTGGATGGGCGGATGTGTTTGCCTACAATGCCGGCGACTGGGGTTCAATTCCCAGCTTATTCCCAGCTTTGACTCTAGTGACCAAATCTTTATTTTTAGCAAAAAAAATATATATTTTTTTTCAAAGTCTTTTTTTTTTCCAAATGGTATACAAATGACAATACAAATTTACAATATATTCACCCTGCCCCCCCAGTCATTCTCCAATGGAGCCCCACCCCTATTGCACCATTGCTTCATCTTTCAGTCAATAGCATTTAAGCAAAAACAGACTAGTAATACAATTTACAATATATACTAGTTGTACACTGAGAGAATATATCAAGACATATATAAATACTCAGGCAAAAATAAATAAAATAAGATCATAAAATTAAAAAATATATATAAATAAAAAATAATAATAGTAATAATAAATACATATACACATGTATACGTATATATATATATATATATATAAATAGATCAAATAAAGTGAAAATTAAAAGTACTTCTTAGGGAGGAAGTGGTTGATTCATGGGGTATTAATGGTTGAAATCTTAGAAGCATCTATCTTCTCTATGCAGGTCAGTACAGGTTGCCATATGTCATAAAATCTAAGGGAACATCCCCTTGTAGAGTAACACATTTTTTCTAATGTTAGATGATACATAAGATCTTTAATCCAGTGGCTAAAAGTTGGAGAAAAAGTATCCTTCCATTTTAATAGTATTCATCTTCTAGCCAGAAGAGTTGCAAAAGCTATCATTATTGTAGCATGTCTCCTGATTGGAATATCAGATGGAACTACTCCAAACATTGCAACAACGGCAGAGGGCTCTATGGTTATCTCCAAAGCCTCTGAAAGAAAATTGAATATTGAAAGCCAGAAATCAAACAACTTTGGGCATTGCCAAAACATGTGTGAGAGAGTAGCTGGTGCTTGTTTATATCGGTCACATATGGGATCAATGTTTGGTGTAAATTTAGCTAATCTTACTTTAGACCAGTGTAATGGATGCACTATCTTGAGTTGAATAACTGTGTGTCTCAAGCAAATTGAAGAGGAATGTATTCTGTTCAAAGTATCTTGCCAGACTTTGTCAGAAAGTAGTATACCCAGGTCCTCCTCCCACTGGCTTTTTAACAAGGTCAAAGGTTAAGTAGTTAAGTAAAGAATACACTGTTCCTATAACCTGCCTTGAATTGGGATTAATATTTAATAGTGAATCCATAACAGAGTCAGGGGGTAGCAATGGAAAATGGGATGAAGATGAAGACAAAAAACTACAAAGTTGTAGTTGAATTAAATTGAAAGAAATGAGTACGAGGATATTGAACTTCAATATGAGTTGTTCAAAAGACATACAATTTACGAAAATGATTTATTATTTAATCATGACCAACCCAAACCTTAACCACAGTTGTTTTACTTGCTTAAACTTAACCATTAGCCAACCTTTAGGTGAAAATGGCGTGTCCAGTTTGTGCTGTTGTCACAGAGTCCAATCCATGTTATTGTCACAGAATCCAATTTGTGGTGGGGGACTGTAATTTTCACATAATTTGAGTCCACAGCAGGGTTTCAGAGTTTGTGCTCATTTCACTTATGATTATTTATGAGATCATTTTGTGTCTTATCAGGATCCAGCAGGAGAGACCAGACTCCCCTGAACCCAGCTGTTTGTCCATGAAGAGTGACTGGTCTCATCATTTCCTTATTGACTTTAAAGATGGACAGCACTCTTCTGAGCAAAGGTAAGAATTTAAAACAGATGAGTTTGTTATTATCCAGCTCTCCTAAGAAGAGGTATGAAGTTATGAGATATAGAATTGGTCCGGCCCTTCATAGTTTCCTCTTTCAAAACATCACATCCAATAATCAGGGCTGACTGTCCTGATAACAATGTATCTTGAAAACTCACAATATATACTGAACAAAAATATAAACGCAACACTTTTGTTTTTGCTCCCATTTTTCATGAGTTGAAATAAAAGATCTAAGATTTTTTCTATGCACACAAAAGGCTTATTTCTCTCAAATTTTGTTCACAATTAGTGTAAATCCGTGTTAGTGAGCACTACTGGCATGTCAAGATGCTGATTAAACAGCATGATTATTGCACAGGTGTGCCTTGGGCTGGTCACAATAAAAGGCCACTCTAAAATGTGCAGTTTTATCTTGAAACAAGACTAGGTCAAAACCTAGTATATGGCTGGACCGTGTATGAGTGTGCCACGTGCCACGGCCGAGCAATGGTGTAACTAACTCCGCTGTTGACAGGGGTTAAAGTGGGATTTGGCAGGTGGGGGAACCCTGTTTCGGAGGGGGGGGGTCAGAAAAAAATTGTAATTTAAAACAAATTTCCTGCATTTCTACACCACCTAACCTCTTGGATTAAATCAAGAAACAGCAACCCTGTATAGTGTTAACCAAAAATGTAAAGATTATGTTATATTACTAGATTTCAGCATTGAGGTACTTACATTCATGATCTTGCATAGGCATAGTAACCTAAAAAACCTATTATTGGGAATCATGAGAAAGTTTCAGAGCGACAGACACAAAGCGTAACCATAGCAACTCACTCTCACTCCTGCCTGCGTGCGCACGGCGCGAGAGGAGAGGGAGAGACGCAGAAGAGCTGCTGACTGAGATTACTCTGAGCAGCATGCATGGGAATAAATTACAATATAATAATTATATAATAATAATATAATATATATAATAATATAATATAATAATTTGTGTATATTTCTCGCTATTCAGATGGTCTGAATAACTCGCTGCTGCACGGTGCTGCTCTGTCTCGTCTGTCCTGCTGTCAGTTTCCTTTTTTCACGTTACGGTTATCAGTTATGAATTTGTTTTTCACTGCGTGAGAAAATGGACTTGTGGCGTGAGAGCGTGTGAAAAATGTCAATTGCGTGAGTCTCTCGGTCAATGCGTGAGAGTTGGCAGCCCTGTGAACTCGCTTGTCATTATTATGTATGAAACTGCCAATCAGATTTATTTACTTATTAATCGAAGGTGCCGGAACGCTGTTCCGGATCGTTCCGGCCCACTTTAACCCCTGGCTGTAGACTGCTAATACAGAATAATAGTCCATACATCCATACTGATCGTTCCAGCGCGTCCCGTCTCTCTCTCCACTGCTGTCGTCTCCACCCACGGCCCGCATTGATCCTATCGATCCAAGCGCCAGGCGCTCTGTTACCCGTCGGTGCCGAAAACGCTGTTCGCCGGACACCGGGGGCGCATCGTCGTCGGGACCCCGGCCGAAATCTCGGCCGGATCATCGGGAACAAATCGGCGGCCCGGGAAACTTCGGGAAGGTCGGCAATAAGCCCTCGGCGTGATGAAACCTCCATGCTTGTTTGTGTCTCTCTCTCCCCCGACAGAACAGAGGACTTCAGGTGGACTGAGCATATGCATCGACATAAACGGTGATATGATATAATTGTATAGATTCTACTTTAGCTTCAGCATGATATTGGTCAGCCTGCTTACTGTGTGGGAGAAACGGGCTCCTGATCTCAGCGGAGAAACTAGACGGCGGAGAAAACGAAACTTAAATTTCTGGCTCTGTGATACTGTGTTGTGCCACGTGCCATGGCCGACCAATGGTGTAACTTGATCACTCAGTCACTCAGTCACTCAGTCAGTCAGTGACAGACATTCGCGTTTGTAGGGCTGGCCCCGCTGTTGCGGTCCAGCCAAAAAGACATTTATTATTCACTGAACTATGGATCTCACATGACTAGGGCTACAGATATGCATTTTTTGAAAACCAGTTTGGCCACCATTTGCCTCATGCAGTGCGACGCATCTCTTTCACATAGAGATGATCAGGTTGTTGATTGTGGCCTGTGGAGTGTTGGTCCACTCCTCTTCAATGGCTGTGCTAAGTTGCTGGATATTGGCAGGAATTGGAACACGCTGTCATACACGCCGATCCAGAGCATCCCAAACATGCTCAATGGGTGACATGTTTGTTTGTTTATTTATTTATTTAAGAAGGGACAATGCACATTAATTAACATGAGTACTTAAGTACATCATGTAAAAGTGCCAGATGTCTGATGAGTATGCAGGCCATGAAGAACTGGGATGTTTTCAGCTTCCAGGAATTGTGTACAGATCCTTGCAACATGGGGCCATGCATTATAATGCTACAACATGAGCTCTGGTGGACAATCCTGCAGTCAAAACTTGTGACATCTGTGGCATTGTGTTGTGTGATAAAAACTGCACATTTTAGACTGGCCTTTTATTGTGACCAGCCCAAGGCACACCTGTGCAATAATCCTGCTGTTTAATCAGCATCTTGATATGCCACACCTGTCAGGTGGATGGATTATCTTGGCAAAGGAGAAGTGCTCACTAACACGGATGAGAGAGAGAAATAAGCCTTTTGTGTGCATAGAAAAAGTCTCTTAGATCTTTTATTTCAACTCATGAAAAATGGGAGCAAAAACAAAAGTGTTGCGTTTATATTTTTGTTCAGTATATTTCCCACACTACTTCAAGAGAGTTCTTTAGATCTTCACGTCAACAAATTTTCAAGATCTACTTGAAGATCAACTTCAAGAATCGTAAGGCATCACGGGTCGATTCAAGGAATCATTAATTCCATTAAATTTTCATTAAAGTCAATTGAAGAAACCTTAATTATAAATAAGATATAGTTTATAGCCTCCAACAGTTCACTTTATCTTTATGAATGTATATAGTTCTATATATTATTTGTAATGCTGCCATTTCAGTAGAGCTGTGACTGACAGGCTGCCTTGTGGATGGAGGTTGGTGTGTAATATCGACCCAGCTCAGCATTATAATTTCTCTTGTTGAAATATTAACTGAATTTTCAGGCTCATAAACCACACAGTTTGTGTTGTTGACCAGTTGTCTGGAATTTGCTTAGAACAGTGCAAAATAGCTGACTGCATTAGGCCTAGGGTATTAATGTAGACTAAAGCATACGCTCAAATTTGATGTAGCCTAATAATAAATACATTGGTGAAAGAGAGGTAGCATTATTTATTTATTTAGACAGTAAGGGTTGGGGCAAAAGGAAATGGCTCAAATGGTTTTGATGTTGTGGAGCTCAGAGTTTAGGTTGGACAGTCTGTCTGCTGTAGGATCTCACCTTCACTGCTCCTGCAAAGAGATACTTGAAATCTCACAACTAGTGCCTGGTTGTTGTGAATGAATAATGCATTTCTTGTACTACTTGAGTTGTGAGTATTTTTAGGAAATACCTTTTTTGAGAAAGCCACTTCAGAGAAACATTTACAGTGGAGTTCACCTTGTGTTCTGTCATGATGAATCCTGGCAGAAACACAACAACTTTAACAACCTGTGTGTGTGTGTGTGTGTTACAACCCCAGTATGGTAGGAGAATGAAGGGTGAGGGGAGACAACATAAACATGATCATTGTGATGGTGAAATAGAACAAATGAACCAGCATGAGGGCAGAAACACACTGATACGTAAGAGTATAATGAAATATTGTTTAGTGTTTGTTCTTTTGCAGGTAGTTACAATATTCACTATTCACATTAGGAAAACAAGGAGCCAGAGGGATGCCAAATCAAAGTAAAGAACAAAAGCAAACCAGAAGTAACTCAGAAGGAGAGGTCTAACTCACTATCTAAAGAAAAGAACATAGAAACAAAAACCTACTCCTGGCTGTCTGCTCTAACTAACCAAACAAAACATACAGAGGGAGGCATCCACTCCTAACCTAGTGGAATAACATAACTTCACTACATGTTGGCAAAGTAAATCAGCAGCAACCGATTGGTTGCTGCTGATTGACACCTCCTTCCTTTGCACTGGACACCAAACCAGGGACCTGGGAGAACAAGTAGAGGGGAGAGAGAGACCGAGAGGGAGAAACAAAAGACAACCCTCCAACATAACACCTAGAAAATACAAGGAACGTAACAGTGTGTGTGTGTGTGTTTGTGTGTGTGTGTGTGTGTGTGTGTGTGTGTGTGTGTTGACATCTGGAGACCTAATACTTAATGTTTTCTCCACAGAGTTCACCATCAAAAGAAGAATGTTCCCAGTGGTCAGTCTGCTCAGGAGCATCAAACAAACTTGGACTCCATATTTATGGTTTGTAAATGTACAACACCACATTTTACTTGAGCTACAGAAAATGCAAATCAACCATTCTGGTCATTATAGTCTCCATGCTGCACTCTTTAGACCAGTGGGCTTTCAGACCATGCAAGATGGATGTGATGTTGTGTTGCACGATTTCTTTATAAGAATCTTGTATTTATATAATATTCTGTTACAGCTTCTTGAGGAGAACATTGCCACTTTTGTGAAGAATGAGCTGAAACGGATCCAGGGGATTCTGAGTCCAGATTACCCAGAATGCTCAGAGAGGCAGAGGGAGGATGAGGAGGTGGTGGACGGTGAGGAGGAAGAGCAGAGGAGGAGGAGCAGCAGAGAGGCTTTTCTGCAGATCACACTGCACTTCCTGAGGAGAATGAAGCAGGAGGATCTGGCTGACTCTCTGCAGAGCAGTAAGAGGCTTTTAACAGGTTTAACATGATGGAGAGGGGAAATGGTGGAAAATGAGAGATGTTTACATTTCCAAACTCTGCTGTAAATATGCTGTACACATCTGCATCAGATCTATACAGTTCTTCTGGGCTGCACACACACAATGGCCCTCATTGATCAATCTAACGTAGAAACCAAGAAATCATCTTACGACAGGGTTCACGTGTGATTCATGAAACGTTTGTATCTCGCCAATCACAGCGTAAGAATGATCTGGCGTTGATAAATGTGGAGGCTGAAAACAATTGTCATTTAAATATCACGCCCCTAAATATTCTCGGTTTAGAGGCCTCGCCCCTGGAGTTTACGACATGGAGAGGCGTAATAAGTCCAAGAAGAGAAACTTTTCCGACCTCGAAATAGAAACTCTAACGTCGCCAAGTCCAATTGAACCAATTAGTTCTATTTGGGAGCCTGAAAAGTGGCATCAAAGGAAGTCGGAAAAATGCAGTATGGAAAGAAATCATTGCTGCGGTCAACAGCGTTGCCGTCGACATTCCAGCTGAGGTTTGAATATTTAATTTATACATCCGTGATATGTATAGCCCATATATATATATATATATATAATAGTAGCCTAATATAATAGCTTGTATCGCAGGTGAAGAAAAAATGGTCAGACCTCAAACAAGTAGGCTATCTCAAAATGAAAGAGAAATTAATCTTACACCAGAAAACTGTTAACCCTGTTAATTGCAAACAATTTGCTGTAAATATGCTGTACACATCTGCATCAGATCTGTAGAGTTCTTCTGGGCTGCACACACACAACATGTTTGTCCACTACTGATGAGCTCAATAGGTATCATGGAGTGGGAAAATATATACATCCACACTGAAATCCACTCATTGATTCCATTTGTTGTTTGTTCATTCAGAAACTTTTGCTCCCATCTGCCGACGTCAACTCAAGTCTAATCTGAAGGAGAAGTTTCAGTGTTTGTTTGAGGGGATTGCTAAAGCAGGAAAACCAACACTTCTGAATCAGATCTACACAGAGCTTTACATCACAGAGGGAGGGAGTGGAGAGGTCAATGATGAACATGAGGTCAGACAGATTGAAGCAGCATCCAGGAAACCAGTGAGACCAGAAACACCAATCAAATGTGTAGACATCTTTAAACCCTTACCTGGAAGAGACAAACCAACCAGAACACTGATGACAAAGGGAGTGGCTGGCATTGGGAAAACAGTCTTAACACAGAAGTTCACTCTGGACTGGGCTGAAGACAAAGCCAACCAGGATATACAGTTCATATTTCCGCTGACTTTCCGGGAGCTGAATCTGCTGAAAGGGAAAAAGTACAGCTTGGTGGAACTTCTTCATCACTTCTTTACTGAGACCAGAGAAGCAGGAATCTGCAGGTTTGACAAGTTCCAGGTTGTGTTCATCTTTGACGGTCTGGATGAGTGTCGACTGCCACTAGACTTCAAGAAGAACAAGATCCTGACTGATGTTACAGAGTCGACCTCAGTGGATGTGCTGCTGACAAACCTCATTAAGGGGAAACTGCTTCCCTCTGCTCGCCTCTGGATAACCACACGACCTGCAGCAGCCAATCAGATCCCTGCTGAGTGCGTTGACATGGTGACAGAGGTGAGAGGCTTCACTGACCCACAGAAGGAGGAGTACTTCAAGAGGAGGTTCAGAGATGAGAAGCAGGCCAGAAGAATCATCTCCCACATCAAGACTTCACGAAGCCTCCACATCATGTGCCACATCCCAGTCTTCTGCTGGATCACTGCTACAGTTCTGGAGCATGTGTTGAGAACCAGTGAGAGAGGAGACCTGCCCAAGACCCTGACTGAGATGTACATCTACTTCCTGGTGGTTCAGTCCAAACAGGGGAACGTCAAGTATCATGGGAGAGCTGAGACAGATCCACTCTGGAATACAGAGAGAAGGAAGATGATTCTCTCTCTGGGAAAACTGGCTTTTGAGCAGCTGGAGAAAGGCAACCTGATCTTCTATGAAGCCGACCTGACAGAGTGTGGCATTGATATCAGATCAGCCTCAGTGTACTCAGGAGTGTTCACACAGATCTTTAAAGAGGAGTGTGGGCTGTACCAGGACAAGGTGTTCTGCTTTGTCCATCTGAGCATGCAGGAGTTTCTGGCTGCTGTTTATTTCATCGTCTCATTCAACGACTCTGGTGTCAATGTACTGTCAGAAACTCAATCAACATCCAGAGACAAATGTAAGGTAAATCAGCTCTACCAGAGTGCTGTGGACAAGGCCTTAAAGAGTCCAAATGGACACCTGGACTTGTTCCTCCGCTTCCTCCTGGGACTTTCACTGGAGACCAATCAGACTCTCCTACGAGGCCTGCTGACAAAGAGAGGAAGTAGCTCACAGACCAATCAGAAAACAGTCCAGTACATCAAGGAGAAGATCAAAGAGAACCCGTCTCCAGAGAAAAGCATCAATCTGTTCCACTGTCTGAATGAGCTGAATGACCGTTCTCTAGTGAAGGAGATCCAACAGTACCTGAGATCAGGAAGACTCTCCACAGCCAGACTCTCCCCTGCTCAGTGGTCGGCTCTGGTCTTCATCTTACTGTCATCAGAAGAAGAGCTGGACGTGTTTGACCTGAAGAAATACTCTGCTTCAGAGGAGGGTCTTCTGAGGCTGCTGTCAGTGGTCAAAGCCTCCAATAAAGCTGTGTAAGTGCATAGAAAACTGCATAGATTCAATATTATTCATACAGAGGAAAAACAATATATGTTTTCAAAGTTATTGTTTGTCTTTATCACTAATTCTCCTTCAGGCTGAGTGGCTGTAACCTCTGCTTTTAGATGAATCAAGGTTATCATTATCGGTAGTGGTAATCTGAAAGAAAAGACACAGACAACATCAGCATTAAAATATAGGGCTGGGGCGACTCATCGACGTAATCAACGTCATCGATTACGGAAATATGTTGATTTGCATAACGTGCGTCGGCGCGTCGCAATGAAGTAAGATGGCTGCGCCCGGTCAAGGCATGGATTCCCCTGGAGAACAAGCTGCAGCTAAAAAACCTTGCCACGATCATCTAAAGTGTGGGAGTATTTTAGACAGAGACCCAACGATTACATGGGACTTTTTTCTTTCTGAATGAAATCATTCCGAAGGAAGATTGCCACGCAAGTGTTTACATGAGCACTAAATATAATGATCGCATTAAGATGTGAGTTTACATGCGCCACAGTATGTAATCAGAATAAAAGTTTCTGACATGCGCAAAACACTGAATCCAGCACTCTAACATGGGCTTACATTTTTAAAAGATGGACCTGCGTCGGTTATTTCTTTATTGCTGTTCTTTCTGATGAAGCAACAGTTTTATCAAAACATCCTACACCATAAGTGTCAGAAAAAGACGTTTTGTTTTGCCCCCGCAATGATTGGGTCCATTTGTAATTTTCACCGCTGTAAACTGAAACTGGCCCGGAGAGGCGGAGTCAGGACTTGATATAAAAACAGGCTGCGCCGCCTACATCAAGCCCAAGCGCCCCAAGGTTAATAACAAGCACATCCATTTGAAGCCTCCCGGAAAAAAAAGGGTAACGTAATTGACGTTACTTACGTTAAATGCGCGAGCGTGTGCAGAAAGAGGTGAGATAAAGAAAGTGATTGGAATGAGTGTTTACATGACAAAATTTTATCCATCGACCGGATTATGAAAGGGTTATACCCATAGCACCCCTCTCAAACGGAATGAAATTTCATTGGGATCGGCCAGTTTATTCTGATTGAGGCGTTTACATGAGCCATTTTTATTCTGATTGGGCTGTTATTCTGATTAAAAGGCTCCATGAGGTGCTCTGTAAACTCTGCAAATTGGAAATGGCTTATCACAGCAGTACAACTGCTATGCAACAACACTTGAAGCCAAAGCATCCCGGAGCGCTTTGCGTTTTTGAGAGAGAGAGAAGGAGAGGTGGAGGGAGGGGAGAGAAAGAAGGAGAGGGGGAGAGACATTGTGTGTATGTGCTTGGGTGTGTGTGTTACTGAGAGTTGATTAAGAATGCACTAGTTTTAGTTATTCCTGTTAGAAAACAATTTAAGTGTTACTCAAATTGCACTAATTTTACTGTAAGATGATTTTATGTTGGACTGCTAAACCCGAGGTTGCACAATGTTTTGGTATTCCTCCTGAAAGTGACTTGAATTTTATATAGTTTCATTTATTTTGTTGTTGGATTGCTAAATGTAGATTGCACTATATTCCTTTTTCTTGAATTGAACAAGCTCTCTTTAATTTTATTTTGGCTGTTTTTAAGAGAAGATGATTGAATAAAATATTGAAATATCAGACAAGTTTTTATATTTATTTTGGGTAAATTAATTGTTATATTAATCGAGTAATAAAAAAATAATCTTTAGAATAATCGATAAATTAGTCGTTAGATTAATCGACTAATCGAAAAAAGAATCGGTAGATTAGTCGATAAAAAAATAATCGTTAGGTGCAGCCCTATTGAAATATAAGAGAATAACATTTTCTTCTCTGTTCATGTCCATTAAGGCTGAGTGTCTGTAACCTGTCAGAGAGAAGCTGTGAAGCTCTGGCCTCAGTTCTCAGCTCCCAGCCCTCTAGTCTGAGAGAGCTGGACCTGAGTAACAACAACCTGCAGGATTCAGGAGTGAAGCTGCTCTCTTCTGGACTGGAGTGTCCACAATGCAGACTAGAATCTCTCAGGTAAGATCCATTTACAGTTTTTTTCAATTGAATTGACACAATTCTCCAAACTAAGGTCCATGCTCTCAAAACAGTCTCTCAGGTCAGGATTCCTGAATCTGCAAAGGGCGACCCTGCAAGTTTTACATCAGAGTTTCAAAGTCATTTTACATCTGCCTTTTTGAATTTCAATTTCATTTTCACTGGAAAAAAGGTTTGGGAATTTTCCAGCACTTGTTTAGTTGTGATCCAACTTCATATACACAGCCATGAAAGATTTACAGAAGATCATCTATGCTCTGAAATCATGTCATTTAGATTACTGCACTTCTCTCTATTCCTGTCTCAGCCATAATTCACTGTCACACCTCCAGCTTGTTCAGAATAGATCAGCTAGGATTTTAACTAGTGTTAAATAGAGATCATATATCCCCAATTTTAGTATCGGTCTACTGGTTAGCACTAAGATACAGAATGAATATTAAGATTTCACTGATCACATTTAAAGCATGGCTAGTTTTGTTCATGAGTTTCACTGCAGAGCTCTTAGTTCCCTGTGAGCTGGAGAGCAAGCTGAGATCTTCAGGTCCTTCTGACTTTCCCTCAGTCTAGACTCAAGACTGAAGGTGAAAACACTTTTCCCATCAGGGCCTCTAGACTGTGGAATGATTCCTGAGGGATCAGGCTCATATGTTAAAACACTTTAAATCTGCTTTATATATCTCACTATTCCTCTTTATGGCTTTTTGTAAAGCATAACATAGCATGTACCATTTGGTGGATGTATTTATCCAAATCACCGTACAGTACCATGTGTGAATACATCTTTGCATTGGTGACTCCAGTGGGAATCAAAGCTGCTACACTGGCTCTGGTAGTGCTACACTCAGCTCAGTGAGCTGCAGCATCATGCAAAATACACTGTAACCTTTGCTTTTAGATGAAGCATTATTATCATTATTATTAGTAGTAATCTGAAAGAAAAAACAGACAACATCAACATTAAAATATAAGAGAATAAAATTTTCTTCTCTGTTCATGTCCATTAAGGCTGAGTGTCTGTAAACTGTCAGAGAGAAGCTGTGAAGCTCTGGCCTCAGTTCTCAGCTCCCGGTCCTCTAGTCTGAGAGAGCTGGACCTGAGTAAAAACAACCTGCAGGATTCAGGAGTGAAGCTGCTCTCTGCTGGACTGGAGAGTCCACACTGCAGACTGGAAACTCTCAGGTAAGATCCATTTACAGTTTTTTCAATTGAATTGACACATTTCTCCAAACTAAGGTCTGTGCTGTCAAAGGTTCGCTCATTATCATTTTTGTAAGAAATAATAGACAAACAAAGTGTCAAGGCTTTCAAGCTTGGAGACGCTTAAAGACAGACTTTCTTTCAACACGCGTAATCCACAGTGTAGTTCATGTTTTATGGGTTCTCACTTACTTGCTGAGATGGCTTGATTGGTGATCCGGAGGTGGGTATGAGCAAGACATGACTGAGTGTGGAAGTGCATGCGACTGTACAGGTGTATAAGTTATCAAAACAGATTACTGCACTTTTCTCTATTCCTGTCTCTGCCATAATTCACTGTCACATCTCCAGGTTGTTATGAATAGAGCAACTAGGTTCTACTTCACACAGGCTTCGCCCTCTAACAGGGCTCGATTGGCTTAGCCACTCATCTAGTCGCCTCAGCAGCACACTGAAAATTTGCATGCACGTGCTCAGCCAATCAGGATGAGCCTATACACCCTCTATGGGTCTCACACTATAAATGGCGAGCGGCCCCTCATTCAGCATCCACTTTTTCTTCAGCGCCTGACGAACAAGTTTGCCTAGGATGGCATCTTCTGAGACCAATATCGTTAAAGACTGCCCGGGCTGCTCCGGCCTGATCGCGGATCCGCATGAGCCGTGTCTCAAGTGCCTCAGCCCGTAACACGCCACAGACGGTGTCTCCGACTCGCCGGACTGCAGCAGAGCTCTCTCTCCAGGGTGAGACGCCGGCAGCGTTGGGCTCATTTCGAACGCTATCAGCATCAGCATTCCCCTGAAATCGAGCTCCGCTGTGATGACAGCGAAGCGGAGGCCGGTGGCGGCTCGCCCGAGCCCTCTGCCCCTGTCACATTGCTTCCGATGCCGGCTCCTCTCCTGGTGGCGGAGGATGAAGAAGGGATGCCGCCGAGGGACAGCGATGACAACATCTCCTCCGTCTCTGTCACGGCTGCATCCTTCACCTCCACCACTCTACCTCATCCATCGTTGAAACTAGACTTCCCCAACGTGATGAGGACGGCCGCCGGGAACACCGGTGATCCCGTTTCCGCCCCCTGAACCCCCTCGCGCCGCTGATCACCTGGCCCAGGGAGTCTATCGGCAGAGACCAAGCCAGTCTTTGTTGCTCCCGCCTTGGACAAGGTTTGGGTGGCTGTGGAAGCATCCTGGAAGGAGCCGCTCCGCTGCAAGGCTCCTATCCTTTTGCTTCTGCCTCTCCAACACTACAGACGCTCTCTGCTTTGCTCCTGCCTGCTTATCTATTTTTTGGCAATATTTTCCTGTTTTTCCAGCATGAGTGGGAGTTCCTGTTAACTACTAATTCTACAGGATTAAAGTGATCAGAGGTCGTGATTACCTATTGTCAAACTTTTTCACCATTCGGGAATACACAATGCCTCCTCTCACTTTCTAAAATGGTCAGACTGCCATAAACTGCTACAGAAAATTGCTTTACTAGAAACCAGAATTTTTGCCTTGGAAAATGACAGAGAACTTCATGACACACTCCTTGTGACTTCAGTCGGTGAGTTAGAACTCAGGCTCAGAGTGCCAATGAAGTGCCAGCATTGAATGATTCCATAACCTTCCCAAAACTTGGTAAACCTGAACTAGTACCAAAGAAACTAACTGAACAGACTGAGTCTGCTACCCACTGGTATACGCTGGGCGCAAAGCCCAAAAATAAACACACAGATAGACAGCAGACTAATGCAAATAAGAGACTGCTGTCATCCCCGACATTATGGCTGGAAAATAGATTTGAACCACTATTGAATCTGTGTGAATCAGAAATGCTGACCGCTATTGACCATTTGCACAAAGAAGAACGGCGACAGACTAAGGTGCGACAGATAAAGGGTTAAAGTCAAAGGCTTGGATGGTTAATAAGCCTGGCCCCCCAGTGGAGCAGACACCTGGGCCGGACGTTCTCATTGTTGGAGACACCAATCTCAGAAACATAAGCGGTAAGATGATCAAAACATGTTGTTTTTTGTTTTTTTTGCAATGGTCTGTGACATCAGTGAAAAAATCCCCCAAGTCTGTCTGACCACCCAGAAATGAATCAAATCATTGTACATGTGGGGACAAATGATATTCGCAGAGAGCAGTCGGAACTGCTGAAGCTGGACTTCATTGAACTTTTTAACAGACTTGGCAAACTAGAGATTCAACCCTTTATCAGTGGGCCATTACCAACAGCTGACACAGGAATCAATACATTTAGCAGGCTACTTGGATTAAATACATGGCTGTCCAAAACCTGCAATTTAAAAGGACTGAACTTCATTGATAACTTTAACCTCTTCTGGGGGTGTAGAGACCTTTTCAGAGCAGATGGCCGCCATCTAAACGGGTCCGGAGTGAAACTACTAACGAACAATCTCCTCCTCTCCCTTCATCACCCATCTGCCCCCCTCCCGGAGGCACTCAACTCTGACACACTTCAGTCCCAACTTCAACAGCAGCCCATAGACGACCAGTCACTTTCACCACAGCAACACCGGAGAAGCAAACTGATGGCCTTGGGGTTCCTGCTACAGTGTAGCTGATACTCGGCATGAAATTTCCCAAATCAAGCTGGGGCCCAGCACATGTATTGTTGGACCACAACCACCACCAAGAGTCTTTACGTCAGTGCCTGTAACTTTCCCCATTCCTGTTTTGACTAGCAGTAGAATAAGCAAGACGTACCCTCTCCATGCTGCAAACTTATCAAATTCGATAAGAGTGAAACAACTTGACAATTGCAGACATCCTGCCTCAGGGCTGTAGTAACTGCACCCACAGCATCATTGTCATCACACATCTGGAAGGGCCTTGCATCCGGTCTGAGCCTCTACCATGATAATGGATCAGAAAAGTGGTTGGATCGTAAAGGAGGCCACTGACCTCTTGGTAAATCACTCCATTTTCACCCTAAGACCTGGTATCAAGGGCCAGACCTGGTAAATAACCATAAAACTCCAACACTCAGCACTAATCCCCAAAGAGACAGAGAGTCTGAGATGACACCCATTGGAATGTTGCCAAAATCAGAAGAAATCTTTGATACAGACTCATGAAATCTTGGGTATCACATTGTGGTGGACTCTAATGTATATGTCTAATTTTATGTGTAACTGTGATGTTTTATGTAATTATTTACGTTATTCAATTTCTTTATCTTTACATGGGGCTTATATAGCCATGTTTGATATTAAAGTGTTCAGGAATTTGTGCTGAGTTTACTAATGTTAATGTAACGATGGTCAATTATATTGGATAGATCTGGGAACCAAAAGTAGGGTTTCATGCATATGTAATGAGCCGTAACACTAGATATGCCAGCCCACGCAGACACCCCTCAACTGATCACAACAAAACCAAACACACACATTTCCAAGGCGGATTTCATGCACTTTACGTGGTCGCGACACGTGTGCTAACGGAGTCTGACAACAACTTTGTTTTAAAGTTTGTCTCCAAAGACAGACTCAACTGCATCATCGTCACAAGCCAAGTGGAAAGCCTGTTTCATCCGAAACAGTGAAGAGAGCCTTGCTGCCTATCTGCCTGACAAATACACACACACACCAGCACATGTGTCTGTGTGTCCTGCCTGCTACAACCTCGCTATCAGCTATCCTGCTGAGTTTAACTCTCATCGGAACCTCCAGAGTGGGTCAGCGTTAGCCTTGAGAGACCCACAGCCCTGTCCAGCAGCCTGCGTGCTCCAGCCTGTGCGCTTCACTCTGTTGCGGCCTGCTGAGATCAACTGAACAGACGTGGGATCTTCATCCTCCAGCACCTCGTCGAGCCGAGACTCCTTACAGCCTCCCGGCCTCAGCGTGCTTCATCTCCCTCCGGACTGGTGTCGTATGTACTGATCATTGTCCGCTGGGCATCACATCATACATCACACAGAGCTATTCCATTACATTCACACATCTCACACATATCACACACTTTATTACGGCTCCCTATAGTTATAGTAACCAGTCAGTTATCCAGGGATTCATTTAAGTCAGTTTTCCAGGTAGTTATACTGTCGCCCCTTTATTGGTTAATTGGTTGCTGACTCATGTCTTCCACTGCTCATCTTCCATGATTGTGTCTGCTGAAATGTTGGTTTAATTATCAGTATTGCATATTCACATGATCATCTATTCCTATTGCCATTGATTCATCACAATTCATAGGTATACCTCTTGTATAAACTGTACTATATTCACCTGTATTTACCTGATTATTGAGTGTGCTTTAGTTTAGTAATAAATATATTAACTTGCATAAAGTCCCCTCATGTGCTTATTGTGTGGGTTTAAATTCAAACATGCCGAGACTTCACTCGTTCAAAATGAGACCTGTTGATGCTGTCTGTTATCTGGTGCCCCGTTCTCAATTCTCATTGAAGCTAACTCTGAATTATATTGATATCAGACACCATTAATACCTACCACTAGGGATGCCGCAATCGATCGGCCAGCAATCGGAATTGGCCGATTTTCAGTATAAATATGAGATCGGAGAATTGCGATAATGCTTTAATAGTCGCCGATTGCAAAAAACGATCGATGACGCAAAACACGAGCCATTTCTCAGAGTTGGCGTCATTGTCACATGCTAACTCACCTCAAAACATGTCGGCGGTGTGGACGTTAATTAAAAACACAAATCTTCATGGACAACCTGTAACGTCGCAGTCCGTCACGCCCGCTACTTCCCCTCATTTAATTCTCTGCTTATTTAATGCATCAATTAATCACATGCCATGTGCGTTTGTTTAGTGGCAACAGTCTGAGTCTTGTGCTGCGGTTATCTCACCTCATCTCTAAATCATGTTGCTACCTAGAACGCACATGGTTTTGTTTACAGAATGATCAAGTAAATATTGAGGTAGAAAAAAAGAAAATGTGGATACTTTTTAACCAGGACTCAGTTTGATGGATGAAATGTATGTAAAATGGAAACTGTTAGACCTATAGTACTGCTATACCAACTGCTACAACAAAACAAAAAAACGGTATGGCAGATATGGCTCATAGACGATCAGCAATCGGCGGCAAAAAACGTTATCAGGGCATCCCTACCTACCACCACTACAGGGCCTGTGACCAATAATCTAAAACTAGCCCAAAAAACCATAAAGCTTGGCTTGCTTAATGTTAGGTCTCTGGCTAACAAGTCTCTTTTGATCAATGACCTAATTAATACTTATAAAGTTGTTTTTATGTTTTTAACTGAAACCTGGTTAGACAGAAATGGCAGAATGGCTGTTCTTATTGAATCTGCGCCCCCCCAATTTACATTTTTTAGATGTGTTTAGAGCTGACAGGAGAGGGGGAGATGTTGCAGCTCTTTTCTCTGATGTGTTTCAGTGCAAACAGGTGTCACTGGGGATTTTACATCTTTTGAATACTTTGCTTTTACTTTGAAATGTACTATTCAAGTTTTATTTCTGATTGTATATAGACCACCTAAACAGTCCAACCATTTCTTTGACGAATTTGGTGAACTACTGTCCAAAATCTCCACAGATTTTGATTGTCTGGCTATATCGGATATCATATTCACATTGATAATCCAAATGATAACCATGCTAGAGAGCTGACTAGCATGCTAGAGGCTTTTGGTCTGTCACAGCATGTGTCGGGGCCCACCCACAATCGGGGGCATACCTTGGACTCGATTATCACTAGGGGTCTCAATATCATCTTTGATGTCTATAAATCTGGAACTACAAGCTAGGCCAAAAATTGTTAAAAAAAAACCCCGCTACATCAGTGATAATACTGCTGCAGCTTTTATGAACACAACATCTATGTCACAAATGCCCACTCCGCATTGTATTAATGACCTTGCTGAAAATGTTAATTGTCAAATTAGGAATGAATTTGAATGAATTTGCTGCCTTTTTCAGTGATAGGATTGTATCAGACAAACTATCAGTGCTTCCATGTCTAACAGGAAGGTTATCCCTCAAATTTCTTCATGCATAAATAATGTAAGTAATATGGCAAATTTTACTGCTATTGACTACACAACACTTGAGGAAACTATACAACAGTATAGTCATCCACCTGCTGCCTTGACCCTCTGCCCACATGCTTTTTAAAAAAATGTTTTAGCTGTTTGGCGAATGAGCTATTGCTGGTGTTTTCCCAAACGTTTTGAAAACTGCTGTTATTAAGCCTCTGATAAAGAAGAGTTGCCTGGATGCCTCTGTGATAAGTAATTACAGACCTATTTCCAATCTCCCTTTTATTAGTAGGATCCTAGAAAAAATTGTCTTCAACCAGCTTAACTACTATTTAATTTCAAATGCCCACTTTGACCATTTCCAATCCGGATTTAGACCCTTCTTAGTACTGAGACAGCCCTTATTAGAGTTGTGAATGATCTTCGTATAAATACAGATTTAGAAACACAGGCAAGCTTTCTATCCTTGTACTTCTGGATCTTAGTGCTGCATTTGACACTGTTGATCACACAATATTATTAGATAGACTATAAAATTGGGTTGGACTCTCTGGCCCGGTCTTAAATTGGTTCAAGACCTACCTGCAAGGTAGGAACTACTTTGTGTCTATCGGTGACTTTGTCTCTGAAAGGGTCAGTATGACATGTGGAGTTCCACAGGGCTCAATCCTTGGCCCTCTTTTATTCAACCTCTACATGCTTCCACTAGGACATATCATACAGAAAAATAGCATTCACTACCACAATTATGCAGATGACACTCATCTCTATATATCTCTTTCTTCAAATGACTTTGGTCCTGTAGATTCTCTGATTCAGTGTATTGAGAAGTAATGACTGGATGTGCCAAAACTTTCTTCAGCTAAATAAAGGCAAAACTGAGGTGATTATCTTTGAAGGCTCCCTGTCTCTCAAGAGTAAAGACCAAGCTAGGAATCTTGGTGTTATTATGGGTGCTGATCTCAATTTTAACAAACATATCAATACCATTACAAGATCAGCCTTTATCATCTTAAAAATATAACCAAAGTACAGGGTCTTTTGTCAAAACCTGATTTAGAAAATCTGATACACACTTTCTTTACCAGCAGGTTAGACTACTGCAATGGTCTTCTCTCCGGTCTCCCCCAATAAAGCTCTGGGGCGGTTACAGCTCATTCAGAATGAGAGTTCTGACTAAGACTAAGAAAACAGAACACATTACATCAGTTCTTAGGTCACTGCATTGGCTTCCAGTGTGTCATAGAATTGATTTTAAAATTCTGTTGCTTGTCTATAAAGCACCGGTCCTCTGGGACCGGTCTGTTAATTGTTCCCAGAGTGAAAACTAAATCAGGTGAAGCTGCTTTTAGTAATTATGCTCCCAATTACTGGAATAAACTTCCAGAAGCACTGAGATGTGCTCCCACTGTCAGCTCTTTTAAAAGTCAGCTCAAAACATTCCTTTTCTCTGTGGCCCTCTGCTAAATCTCTGTGGCCTTCTGCTAAATAACATCTGTAACAGGTGTTATCTTTATTTCTTTTATTTATTTTTTACCTATTTTATACAAAATTATTCATCAGTTGGCGTCACAAATAGGATCCCAACAGGAGTCTAGAGGAACTCTGGTGAGTAGTTTATCCGCTCCGATGGGATCCTCAAACCTGTATTGACAATTGAATGATTTCTTGAAGTTTATAATTGTAATTGTTTAGATGATCTGTGTATTGTTCTACAGGAACATTTACAAGTCCTATAGGGGCTGTGGGGCCTGCCTACAGGGTGGGGTAAGACCACTGGAAAGACTCTAGGCTCCTTCGAGGAATCAAGATCTCATCTAAATTGATTTCCTTTTGAGAGGAAAAATTGAGGGAGTCACTCTCAGAGAAGTTCTACTGGCTGACCAGAGGTGTCACCAGTGTCAGAGTGACTGCTCAATAACTTTCTTTCTTTCGTTTTTAATGCCATTTTATGTATTTTTTCTGTTTTATGTGAAGCACATTGTATTTGCCTTGTGTATGAAATGTGCTATATAAATAAAGTTTGCCTTGCCTTGCCTTACCTATCTCCGGACTCTAATTTTTCCAATGTCCATGGGAAAGGCGCTATCTGCCGCTCTGGTGTTCTCCCGCTCGATGACGCGCTGGCCGCTCATTTTTCTCCTGGCTCAACCAGCTGGTCTGGCAGCAAGAGACATGCTCCTCCTCAACCCAGAGACAAGGAGACGGTGGAATTTTATGGCAAAGTTTTCCATCTGGCGGCCCAGAGGGCAGCCATGGCCAATAACCTGGGGCTGCTGGGGGTGTCCCTATCCACCGTGTCGACTGGAAAAGCCCCCCTCTCCGCTTCTGAATTGGATCATGTATCCCGTTGTGGGACAGATGAACAATTTAACCAGGGGAATCGCCGCTGCCGCTGGATGCGCCATGGCTCTGGCTACTGTCGGTACTCTGCACATGTGGCTCAGTCTGACAGCCCTTAAGAAGAAGGACAAGGAAGACCTCCTGGGTGCTCCGCTGTCGCCTGATGGGCTCTTCGGCGCATCTGTCACCTTGGCTATGCAGCGTTTCCAATGCTTAGAGGAGGAAAAGGCTCAGCTGCGCCTTCATCTGCCGTTGGCCTCTTCTTCTGGCAAGGAGAAGACTTCCTCCCAGTACCCAAGGGAACGGCGTACGGCTGCATTCAAGAGGCGTGGACGGAGTAATGTGGCTTCCTCTTCCGCTACGTCCTCCTCTCTCCCCCCACCAGCGTCCGCGACGCAGCCCGCCCCATCACCGGCTCGCTCCGATGGCGATGCTCCTCCTCTACCACCGGCCCAGAGAAGATCCCAGGACTCCCGTCGACCGCTGGCTTGTTCCTGGAAGGCTGGGAACCAGCCGTCCAGCAAGAAGCGATACTGACTGCCGGAGGGGGGAACCGACCTGGCTTGTGAGGCTTCTGTTCAGCCCCAGCCGTGTGTTAATGGCGTTGTCTGCGCATCTCCCCACAATGTTCCTGGATATGTTCCCATTGTGCCTTATGTTAATGATTTGTTTGTTGTAATGTCTTTGTTTGTAATAAAACAAATTACTTCTTCCATAAAGAGCCTATTCCTATCACCCTGATGGCTGATTGCTCTTTATTTTAGTTTATCATTATTATTAGTAGTAATCTGAAAGAAAAAACACAGACAACATTGATATTAGAATGTAAGAGAATAACCTTTTTATTTCTGTTCATATCCATTAAGGCTGAGTGGCTGTAAGCTGTCAGAGAGAAGCTGTGAAGCTCTGGCCTCAGTTCTCAGCTCCCAGTCCTCTAGTCTGAGAGAGCTGGACCTGAGTAACAACAACCTGCAGGATTCAGGAGTGAAGCTGCTCTCTGCTGGACTGGAGAATCCACACTGCAGACTGGAAACTCTCAGGTAAGATCCATTTACAGTTTTTTCAATTGAATTGACACATTTCTACAAACTAAGGCCCATGCTCTCAAAACAGTCCCTCAGGTCAGGATTCCTGAATCTGCAAAGGGTGACCCTGCAAGTTTTACATCAGAATTTCAAAGTCATTTTACATCTACCTTTTTAAATTCCAATTTCATTTTCACTGGGAAAAAAGTTTGGGAACTTTCCAGCACTTGTTTAGTTGTGATCCAACTTCATATACACAGCCATGAAAGATTTACAGAAGATCATCTATGCTCTGATATCATGTCATTTAGATTACTGCACTTCTCTCTATTCCTGTCTCAGCCATAATTCACTGTCACACCTCCAGCTTGTTCAGAATAGATCAGCTAGGATTTTAACTAGTGTTAAACAGAGATCATAATCCCCAATTTTAGTATCTGTCTACCGGTTGCCACTAAGATACAGAATTAATATTAAGTTTTCACTGATCACATTTAAAGCATGGCTAGTTTTGTCCATGAGTTTCACTGCAGAGCTCTTAGTTGCCTGTGAGCCGGAGAGCAAGCTGAGATCTTCAGGTCCTTCTGACTTTCCCTCAGTCTAGACTCAAGACTGAAGGTGAAAACACTTTTCCCATCAGGGCCTCTAGACTGTGGAATGCCTTCCTGAGGGATCAGGCTCATCTGTTAAAACACTTTAAATCTGCTTTATATATCTCACTATTCTTCTTTATGGCTTTTTGTAAAGCATAACATAGCATGTACCATTTGGTGGATGTAATTATCCAAATCACCTTACAGTACCATGTGTGAATACATTTTTAGCATAGGTGGCCAGTGGGAATCAAACCAATGCTACACTCAGCTCAGTGAGCTGCAGCGTCATGCAAAATACACTGTAACCTCTGCTTTTATATGAATCAAGTTTATCGTTAGTAGTAGTAGTAATCTGAAAGAAAAAACACAGACAACATCAACATTAAAATATAAGAGAATAACATTTTCTTCTCTGTTCATGTCCATTAAGGCTGAGTGGCTGTAAGCTGTCAGAGAGAAGCTGTGAAGCTCTGGCCTCAGTTCTCAGCTCCCAGTCCTCTAGTCTGAGAGAGCTGGACCTGAGTATCAACAACCTGCAGGATTCAGGAGTGAAGCTGCTCTCTGCTGGACTGGAGAGTCCACACTGCAGACTGGAAACTCTCAGGTAAAATCAGGTTATGATGCTTTTGTGTAACAATATGTTGCAACTGTTACCTGCATGTTTTTTATGTCTTTGTGTTCAATCATTTCGTATGGTTTAAACCATGTATTATAAAAATGTATTGTGTTGTATTTCTCTTCTTTTCTACTCCTGTACTGTTCCTTTTAATTCAATTAAAATTCTATTAGAATTCAGTTTACGTTCCACCATAAGCGTCGCCATACTGCTGTGACATCAGGTGCGTTTATGTCGGCGAACAGAGCTCCCAGTCGGAAATTCTTGCTCGAATTTCCTTCTGGGAGCTCTGACTTCAACGACTGTTCTGTTGCACTTTTCCAAGTCGGAGGTTGTGTTTTTCCCCAAGTTCCAAGTACAATGGAATGTAGCATACCTATAACAAAGGAAGAAATTGTTCGCTCAACTCCAAACTCTTGTTGTCTTTAGGGTGCAGACTCTTGTGCATACAGATTCAAAAAAAGGAGGGATGTCCGCACAACCAAATTAATTACAAAAGTTTATTATACGCACAGCAGCAAGATGAGAAACAAACGTGTTTCAGCGCTAAGCCTTCATCAGAGTTTCCATATTTCCATATTCCATATTTATACACAATTCCCAATATCCATAAATTAGCAACCGTGTGATCAATTAATATAAACAGTAACAATATAATATAGAACAGCAAATATGTAGAGAAAATACTAAACATCGAACAAAAAGTTCGGAAATTTGTGTTTGGTAGATTATTTCTCTGTTGTAACAATGCTTCTTGGCAATACATTTTATACCGTTGGAAAGCCTGTTTATTTCCCTTTTAAATGGTGCCTCATTTGTAAGGAACATGCATTTGTGGGATGAGCAGCACAGCTGAGTATGTGGGTTGCGCTCATGTAAAATTTGCCAAATCTTCTCTGCCAATGCCAAACAGCTTATTCTGCTGTTGCTATTGACTCTTGTTTGGTGTTGTTTGGTGGATTGGATGATTGAAGTCTATCAGTAACAAGGAAGAAACAAGACATATTGGCAATTTTACAATTTATTCATTTAACAAACAGTCAGGAGCCTCAGTAGCGTGTGGAAGAACCATACACAGCCACAACAGCCTGGCACCTCCTCCTCATGCTGGTCACCAGCCTGGTCACACACTGCTGTGGGATGGCATTCCACTCCTCAACCAGGATTTGTCGCAAGTCAGCAAACGTGGTTGTGTTGGTCACTCTAGCACGGACAGCATGCCCAAGCTGATCCCATAAGTGTTCAATTGGGTTGAGGTCAGGACTGTTGGCAGGCCATTCCATTCTCTCTACTCCCAAATTCTGGAGGTAGTCTCTGATAAACCCCGCTCTGTGGGGGCGAGCGTTGTCATCTTGGAGGATGGAGTTCGGTCCCAGACTGTGGAGATATGGGATTGCCACTGGTTGCAGAATCTCATCTGGATATCTCTCTGCATTGAGATTGCCTCCAATGATGACAAGCCTCGTTTTTCCAGTGATGGAGATGCCGCCCCACACCATCACACTGCCTCCACCAAAAGGTGTTACTCTATCGGTGCAGCAATCAGCATAGTGTTCTCCCCGTCTTCTCCACACTTTGACCCTACGATCCAACTTCCGTAGGCAGAATCTGGACTCATCGCTGAACATAACGTTCCTCCACATGTTCAGGTTCCAGTGCAGGTGTTGCCGACACCAGCGCAAACGGGCCTGACGGTGAAGGGCAGTCATGGCAGGCCTCCTGGCAGGCCTATGAGCCCGGAGATTGGCTGCGTGCAGTCTGTTCTGGATTGTCTGGGCCAAGAGCTGTGTGCCATATCATCCTGCAAACCTTGACTGCAAATCTGTAGAAGACAGCCTACAGCCTACGGTTCCTAAGTGCTGAAAGGGTGAGGAACCGGTCTTCTTGGGGTGTCGTCTTCTTGGGACGCCCACTTCGCGGTCTGTCTCTGACATTTCATGGAACTTGGCCTTCAGTTTGGAGATGGTACTATGGCTCACTCCAAATAATGCCGCAACTTGCTTTTGTGGAACACCAGCTTGAAGTTGCCCTATCGCACAGGCTTATCGAGATCAGACAAACGTGGCATGCCGATTCTTGGAGCAGACACCAATTGACCACTGTAGCAGGGCCCATGCTCACAGTTGCTGCCAATCACGTGCCAATCAGGTACCTGATTGTTAGCACCTGGGGGTACCGGAAGCTCAAAATAAGAGTCAATAGCAACAGCAGAATAAGCTGTTTGGCATTGGCAGAGAAGATTTGGCAAATTTTTCATGAGCGCAACCCACATACTCAGCTGTGCTGCTCATCCCACAAATGCATGTTCCGTACAAATGGGGCACCATTTAAAAGGGAAATAAACAGGCTTTCCAACAGTATAAAATGTATTGCCAAGAAGCATTGTTACAACAGAGAAATAATCTACCAAACACAAATTTCCGAACTTTTTGTTTGATGTTTATATCTAACAAAATACATTAGAAGATAATAGAAAAAAGATGAAAAGAGATAAAAATACACAAGAGCTCCTCAATTTAGAAACACTCACTTTACAAAAAACAATTTAGCAGTTCTTCATTGACAGCGCTTGGACACTCCGTCTGTAGAGAGTGGATCCAAAAGGCCTCTCTTTGTAGCAGAAAGCAGTCTCTGTCACCCCCTCTCCTTAAAGGTTTTACCACCTCCACACCTTGGAATCTCAGTCTGCAAACTTTATGGCCAGTGGCATTAAAATGTCTAGCCACCAGAGATTTTTCATCATGATTTCTGATATTGCTTTTGTGTTCAGATATTCTGATTTTCAACTCCCTTCTGGTTTTACCAACATAGTAGAAGCTACATGGACATTTCAGTATGTAAACAACAAACTTGGTGTTACATGAAAACCTGCCTCTTACTTTTATTTTACTTCTGCCAGTATGTGGGTGTAGAAAGAAATCCCCCTTTATCATGGCATTACAGTTGTGGCAAGTAAAGTTACCAGAGGGAGGAGAATATAAGAAGTGCTGAGGTGGTATATAAGTGTGTGTATAATAAACTTTTGGAATTCATTTGGTTGTGCAGACATCCCTCCTTTTTTTTGAATCTGCAGCATACCTGTCCCAGGGGAATCCTGCGGTACTGGCCTTGGTACTGAACCCCTTGTCTGCTTTTGGGCTCCTCTCTCTTAGTTCCCCCTGGGATGCCACAGTGGTCATATACATTTTCTGTATTGATCAAGCAAAATCATTTTGTATGGTTTAAACCCTGTATGATAAAAATGTATTGTGTTGTATTCCTCTCCTTTTCTACTCTGTTCCTTTTAATTCTATTAAAAGGGTGAACAGAGTTAGAGCATCATGTTTGAGCTCTGAAACAAAATGTTCCGTGTCCAAATGTACTTGAATAAGGTACTGAGCTCTTCCTGCTCACTGACAGTGAGTCGCTCTGGAAAGATAAAATATAATGGGAAAATATTTTTATTCACGTTGTCAGGTTGAATCAAACCAAGCTCACAGAGAAATGCTGTCAGGAGTTGTCGTCAGTTCTCAGCGCCCAGTCCTCTAGTCTGAGAGAGCTGGACCTGAGTAACAACGACCTGCAGGATTCAGGAGTGAAGCTGTTCTCTGCTGGACTGGAGAGTCCACACTGTAGACTGGAAACTCTCAGGTAAGATCCATTTAAATGTTTTTCAATTGAATTGACACATTTCTCCAAACTAAGGTCTGTGCTCTCAAAACAGTCTCTCAGGTCAGGATTCTTCAATCTGTTCAATAGATTTAAATCCTGCTTTACATGCAGCAGGGTATCCGCGGGTCGTTAAAAAAAAATCTAATTTGCGAAAATTAAGGCCTGAAATGGCATTATGTCTGAAATTAGATTCCCAGAGGCCTTAAATATTTTCTTTATCATTTTAGCAATACTGAGCAATATTTTACTGGCTTGTTGCACAAAATAACCATAATATATCAGCGGGGGTTTGCAAGTGTCGTTGATCAACGCCAGTCACTCCACTGTTACCTCAATGTTACCTAAAGAAACAGTCCAGTCCCATAATCTGTTTTGGTGGAGATGATCCACGCCCCTCCTAAGTTCGGGACTCTTTTCGGTTTCATTTGTGCAACCACGGCAGTGGTTGCACAAATGAAAGCAAGCTTAAAACGCCTGACAGCCACAAATGCAGTAAACTTAAAAAGCCTGACAGCCAGCAGTAAGAAAGCTGCTCCAAAACCAGAGTGAATATTGTTGCAGAGGTGGAGGAGCTTGGACTCTGAAAACAAGAGCAATGTGGAGTTGGCCTTGTGTTTAGATAAGCAACTTATGATGTAGCTAAAGTTAGCCACACACCACACGGCAAACTTTAGCTCCAGTGTTTCCCCTGTATTTCTTTCTGACAGTGTGGGGGGTTGACGCTTTTTCCACGACCGCATGTCGCTAGTTGTCATTTCTACCATAAAGATGCGTCTCAGCAGAAATACATTTGATGAAAAAAATACATTCTAGCAGATTTTTTTAAACATTTGTAACAGTTTACAATGGGATATGTTTCCTCTTCACTTGACATGCTGAACTTTAACACTACTTGCCTAGGTGCCGTTAAAACAGCAGTTCATACTTTGTCAGTTTCAGACCACCGTAGCTCAGTGGGACAGGAGGGGTGAGAGAGGTTGGGTGGAGCTGGGCTGTGTGACTGGTGGAGGAGAACCTCCTTGGGACACGTCTGCCGATGTTGTTGTAGTTCCTGTGGCTGCAGATAGATATTACTAAAGGGCCCATGTTACTAGTCCCTTAACCTAATTACTTGTTTGAATTAAAAAAAAAAACATCTGTATGTTAATTGTGATTTATCATAGCCATACCATAGGAACCATGGAACCTTATATTTCTGACAGACTGATTCAGGCCAGAACAAAACTGATGCATCATTACTGGATGCTTGGGAAGTTTACAGTGAAATGAGTGGGAAAGTCAGCGGAGACAGACAGACACACAGGAGATAGCTAGCAAATACAGAAATGTGAAAATGGACATTTTCAACAATAGCTGGAAGAGAAAGATTTCCAGGCGTGGTTGTGCACCGTTGACATAAATGAACAAGAAGCTACTGTGCAGTCTGTAAGAAATCATTTAAGCTGCACTATGGGCATGAGTGATTGTTAGTGATTGTTCCCACTCCATTCTTTTTCATGGCTACAGTGGCCCTCCCACTGGTAAAACACTAAAGTGGGGGACTTCTTCTCACCATCAACACTGTGCTTGGTTTTGCTTTCACATTCTGCTTTTGTATAACCTTAATTGGTGTGACCAGTTAGGGCTCGGAGTGGCATTAAAATGTTCTAAAAGTGGTATTAAAAAGGTCTTAAAAAGCATTAAATTAAATTTCCTGATATCTGCAGATACCTAATGTCAGTAAATAAACACTTGACCTGTGTAGGATTTTCTCTGTTTACATGATTTTTAAACCAGTTGTGATTCCAACATTTAGCACTGTTTTGTAGCCTCTGAATTACTTTCCATGAAGCAAGCAAGCAGCAAGCAAGTTTATTTATATAGCACATTTTCATACATTGAATGCAATTCAAAGTGATTTACAAAAGAAAGGAAAAAAAGATAGCATAAGATAAGAAGGCATAAAAGAATTCATTCATTATGACAAACATTAAAAGTGCAGAGGAAAAGTGCATAAAAAGGGTACACAGGCAATTTGAAGTGCTTTACATTTAAATAGAAATACAATACACCATTAAAATAAACAATTTAAAGTCATAAAAATAATCAATAGGAATTTAAAGTGTGTAACATTAAAAGTAATAAAAGATATAAAATGGAAGAAAATAAAATGAAAATAAAATACCAAAATAGCAGGAGACTTAGCTATAGGCAACACAGAACATGTAGGTTTTTAGCCTAGATTTGAAAATGCTCAGATTAGGGGCATGTCTAATATCATCTGGGAGTTTATGTGCTGCCTCCCCATGTTTTGTTCTGCCTCTGGGGACGGTCAACAAACTCTGCTGGAGATGAATGCATGGATCAGCTTGAAGATATGAAACTATTTCCTCTCTTTGCAGCATCAGTTGCTGAAAGCTAAAATAGCAGAAAGGACTTCTAAGATTCTGTCACAAACTGAGACAAACTCTCAAACTGAACCAACTGAAGCCACAGAGCCTCAGCCGATCACTGGGTCAACTGTTTGCATTTGAGACAGTTACACTTTTTGCTAGAATTTGACTGCATTGTCACAACTATTTTCACAGCTGTATACTAACAAACATCTACCTATGTACCTTGTTTTGTGTCTGTGTGTGTGTGTGTGTGTGTGTGTGCAGGCTGTCAGGCTGTCTGCTCACAGAGGAAGGCTGTGCTTCTCTGGCCTCAGCTCTGAGCTGCAACCCCTCCCATCTGAGAGAGCTGGACCTGAGCTACAATCATCCAGGAGCCTCAGGAGTGAAGCTGCTCTCTGCTGGACTGGAGGATCCACACTGGAGACTGGACTCTCTCAGGTATGGAGAGGCAACGTCTGCTAGAAGGCTGAGAGTCACACACATTTTCTCTGTCACACTGAGAAGATGAGAAACACTGAAAGTTCAGCTTCCTTGATTCTTGATGTATCAAGCTCACTTAAAGTGGATACAGACAACTTTTCAGCTTTCCGGGGGGGAAAGCTGAAAAGTTGTCTGTATCCACTTTAAGTAAGGAATAAGGGGGTTATTCCCCTCTAGCGTTTCCAAGTGGTATTGTTGTTTGCGCCGCTGTCGCAAAGACAACCGGATCACTTTCTGTTAGAGCCTAGCTCCGTGCAATAGAACAAACCACCTGTCTGCTTATCAACTCCTTGATCATAACACAATATAGTAACTTTCACCACTGCTCATTTTAGAAAGGCCACTGCAAGAAAACGTGTTCTTTATTTAGATTATCAAACGGACAATGGATCATTTGTTTGTTTCTGGCTGCTAGCGTTAGCTAGCGTTAGCAACATGGCTAACGTTGCTAACGCTAGCGACGCTAGCTAACGCTAGCAGCCAGAAAAAAACATAGGTAGATGTTTGTTTCTTTTGTTCCAGAAACAGGTCTGGTCCAGGCTTCCTTGTAGCTCCTGGTTCGTTTTCTGGCTGCTAGCGGTAGCGTTAGCAACATGGCTAATGCTACCGCTACCGCTACCAATAGCTACCAGGGAAAACTATCCTAATTCCTCTTTTGTTTGCGCCATGGATGACACACTTCCTTTGTGCCGTATATCGAGCCTTCATTCTCCCGGGAGATCGTGGAGACATTTTGAGTTAAATACAATGTTGGAAAGAGGGGCTTTTATTCCCCTTTATGTTTCGACTGTTACCAAACTATGTTTTGGAGAAAAAGGGCCTCAAAGTTTGCAGTCTATTTTGAGACATTTATTCAAATATATTGGAGATATCATTCAAACATAACATAACATACTAACATTAAATTTCCAGTCTTTAGTGCCCATACACACACAGACACACACACACGCTCAAGCTGCCATGCATGTGTGCCCGGGCGCACACACACTTGCATATTCACTGGCACCGGTAGTTAGAAAGGAGACTACAGCCTGAAATGAAGTCAGGCCACTGAGCCTCAGTCACGGCGAGTTTAATATTTGAGATATTTCTGCCAGGAATTAATTTCTATGTTGTTCAATAGTAATAATTTCAGTCTGTAATAGTCTATCACTGATTTCAATTCAATTTCTCTCGATTCCGTTTCTCTCTCTCTCGCTCTCTCAGTTTGCGATGCCTGACAACTAAGTTTTCCGCAGAGGAAACATTATGTTTGACTGGAAAATAAAGTGAACAATGACACACCTGTTGCTATGCAGATGTTCATTCAAGATTTGAAGGGAGGCTTGTAGTAGCGCAACTCACCGCCTCTGGAAACTCCTGAAACTCGTGTACAAACTTTTAAACTAGCTGTTGTTGATGTAAAATGAAGACAGATTCAGCAGCTGCACGGCTGATTTCTCACCTCAAATGTTTTCAGAAACACATTTCAGTGAACTATTTTCGTAATATAAGAGAAAGTTTCCAAACGAGCCGCCATGATTTTCCAGTTTGAAATCCGGGACCAGGAACACACCATGACAGTGCAAACAACGTGATATCATGTATACCACCATGACTATGTAGGTCTTGATGCCACTTCTCACGCGACTTTCAACAATGGATAGTCAGTCAGTCAGTCAGTCAGTCAGTGAGTCAGTCAGTCAGTTAGTTACTTTCACTGTTCTAGGCCGGTCCCAGAGGCCTGGCAAAAAGGCCCTTCCATGACGAAGAGATTATGCTGGTCTGACTTTATTTCCTCCCCACAGTGTGGACCATGGTGGAGTGCAGAGGTTGAAACCAGGTCTGAGGAAGTGTAAGTGTGTATTTAGTTTTATATTCATGAAAACAAAGCAGCACACATTCAGTTTCTATTTAAATAGAAAGCTCATGTATGTGACATCTATTTATTCAAATCCTACTGTGAAAAAAGATGGCTGACAAAATGTGTCATCATGAAAGTGAAGAAATGAACAGTCAATATGTTCATTTCTTCATAAATCAACCAATAAACACAACAGGTGTATTAGATGAGAAGCTGCTGCTGTATTGAGTCTTGTTCTCTCCATCAGATGCCTGTGAACTCACACTGGACCCAAACACAGCACACAGAAAGCTCTTCCTGTCTGAAGACAACAGAAAGGTGACAGAGGTGAGAGAGGAGCAGCCATATCCTGATCACCCAGAGAGATTTGACTGCTATCTTCAGCTGCTGTGTAGAAATGATCTGACTGGTCGCTGTTACTGGGAGGTCGAGAGGAAAGGAGAGGTTTATATAGGAGTGACTTACAGAGGAATCAGCAGGAGAGGAGGGGGTGATGACTGCAGGCTTGGAGGGAATGAAAAGTCCTGGAGTCTGTTCTGCTCTGGTAACAGTTTCTCTGTCTGGCACAATGACAGATCAATATTCACACCTTCCCCCTCCTCTGTCTCTAACAGAGTAGCAGTGTATCTGGACTGGCCTGCTGGCTCTCTGTCCTTCTACACAGTTTCCTCGGACACACTGATCCACATCCACACCTTCCACTCCACATTCACTGAACCACTCTACCCTGGGTTCCGGTTCTGGTCTGAGTCTGGTTCCTCAGTGTCTCTGTGTCAGATAGAGGAGGGAGAGAAACACTCACACTGTGACCAAAGACAGTTGCTGAGATGATAGTTCACTCTGGACAGGATCACACACACACACACACACACTTACTTTAGAGTGTATTCTGTGTGTTGGGAAACTTTTAACAACACACACGTACAAGAACATGGACATTTTATTTTGAAAATGAGATGAATGAGAAATGAAACCAGACAGAATCAAGTTATGGTTGTTCATCTTAGAGTCTGTTGTTGATGATTGACAGGTTAAAATATATTTCTTCTGCAGCTTTGTTTTATTTGATATTTTATTCTCATCTCATCATTCCAAGCTAAACATTTATCTAGTTTTCTGTAATTATTTGTCAGAATTAAAGTTTTGACTAAATGAACATTGTTTGGTCTTCAGCTTTTCCAACAAGCAGTTTCAAACATGATTTGTTTTCTTAATGTGATTATTGTGGAAAATCCCCACTAGACCCCAGCCTTCGCCTACCTGACTTCCTGTTTGGGTAGGCGGAGCCCCGTTGTCTACATCTGCAGTCAGGTCACCTGCAGCAGACTCTTTTTAGTTTAATTAGAATGTTTGATCATGTCATTAAGGTTGGTAGGCCTGTATATATGGATCCTGCTGAATTAATGATCCACTGTAAAAAAAAAAAAAAAAAGGAATATTTAATTTTGTTGAACACTAGAAATTAAAGGATTTTTTTATGCCTTTTATGCAGGTTTACAGGTTATTAATGAGTTGTTAAGGGGAAAGTAAAATTCAGGGAGACAGGAGTCTCCCTGAATTTTACATGAAATTAGAAAGTAAGCAGTCAAACATCAAGGGGTGTTTAAGGTGGTTTTGATGAGGTCTCCCCCATTAATAACTCCCTTAATCAATATTCAGGGGATTTTGCACAAATTCATGGGTGAATTAATGTAAATGTAAGGTTATTTTAAGGGATGACTGGTTGGTAGAGAGGCCTAATAATTTGCTACAGAACCTGTAGATCTAGAGGAGCCGTTGTTTTATTCAAATGAGCTTTTATCACCATCTGCTGATTTTTTCATGTCATTAAATTTTTTCTACATTGTACAAAGATGAAGATTCCATCATCAGTGGTGTTTTGTTTCTGCTTTTTTTTTTTTTTGCTTTTTAATCTTTTATATTACTGTGTTCCATAAACCAGTACAATTTTATTATTAATATTAATTATACTTGCTTGGACACACATAGCCTATTACAAACTTATAAAATCGTAGGCCTATTGGTTTATGGAACAAAAAGTTAAAAAGCATAACTGAGAAAAAAAAAAATATATATATAGGTGATGACTGAGACTCTGATAACAGCCAAGCCAAATACTATCAGTGTTGTGCAACAAGCAAAGGCTTCCCACGTCTTGAACACTGCTTTCTGCATTTTGATTGAATTGAACACTTATTTAAAACTCTGCCTTTACACAAAGCAGTCACATTGACAAACTGACAGCACAGACTACAGTGTGATCACTCAGATCATCAAATGGTGATGAATGTGACGACAGAGCCAAATAACTCACGTCTGTTTTGGGGTTTTTTCCCCACCAATGGACATTGATACTTCCTGATTCAAACACGGTCCCGCGCGCCACTGCGGTCAAGTGAGCCATCGTTGACGAAAACCCAGTCAAGCCAGCCGCCGCTTGGATTTTGATGTGCGTCTATTCGTTCTGTTACGGTACCGGTGCTACTGGTGCTTGGAGTGGCCAAAAAAGACAAGAGTCGCAATTCAGTCCTTTCTCACTTTCATTTACCAACTTAAAACGACATTATAATACACATTATATATTAAACAAGTGTTGTTGAATATGTGACGTAAGTTTAGTTTGACGTAAGACGTAGTTTAGGAGGAATCCAATGTCAAAGTCCCTTCCAGAAAACAAAAATAAGCCTTTTAGTCTAACTTTGATTTGGGATAAAAAACATTTCTTCCATAAGTAGTTCAAGACACTTATACTGCTGGACTTAGTAGTTCTTAGACTACATGCACAAATACTATGAACTACTTTTACTGTGTAGTTTAGGAGGAATCCAATGTCAGAGTCCCTTCCAGAGAACAAGAATAAGCCTTTTCGTCTAACTTTGAACTAAAAAACATTTCTTCCATAAGTACAGCTGGAGGCTGGCGGAGCAGGCAGAGCAGGGAAGAGGGCAAGGGAGTGAGCATGGCTGGCAAGATGAGTTGCGGGCAAGCTGGTGGCTGGAGAGGCAGGGCTGAGTGGAGTGAAGGCAGGGGATATGGTTGAGTGGCTGGTAAGCAGTTGGTTAGGCGAAGCAGGCAAGCAGACGAAGGGGTAGTGGACCTGAGGCACAAGGAGAGCAGTATTAATCCAAAGTAAAAAAAAACACACAAGGAATCAAAAAGGCAGAGTAATGCAAGGAGGCCGAAGAGCATTAGTACCTCACTGGCTGATTGAACGATCTGGCGAAGAGTGGATGAGAGACCGGGGTTGAAGTACTGCTCGCAGATGAGTAGATGGGAAACAGGTGTGTAGGCTGATGATCAACCAGGGAGCCGGGAGGGGAAGAGGACCACCAAGCCCACAACACAGACACATGCACACACAAACAGAAAGAGAGACAAAGGAGCACAGGGGAAGGGGGAAACACTAGAAACACAAGGGATGAACTGGAGATAGGAGAGACCGTGACATAGGAGGCCCCTCATAGTCAAAGTTTCACCACAAAACTCACGCTAAACCATTTACAATAATTAGAATTTTTAATTTAGACAATTTTTAAAGTAAGTTATGTTTTGCAGCAACGAGTGGACCCAAACGCAGCACACAGAGACAGGGAAGAAGTTTTAAAGGGTTTATTACAAAACTAGATTTTGAGGTATGAAAGTTGGCCTGAGCGACAAACTACCACTGTGGGTGACGGAACGATCTGGCGAAGACCGGAAGGAGAGCCGGTTTTGTTTTTGAATATCTACCAGAAATGAACAGGGTTGGTGCCTGATACTTTTATACTGCATTGTCAAATTTGAACAGAACACAATAAAAGATGTCTTGGATGTTTTGCAAGAAGATATTTTAACTTTTTACATTCAAAACTGTTTAACTGTAGTAGCACGTGCCATTATTTGACTTTTTTATCGTTTGTTTTTTATCTTTTGTTTATGGCTTTTGATGTTCAACTTACCTAAGGTTGCTTTGATGTTGCAATAAACACACACATACATGCATCTTTTAAATTAGAATGATCTATTTCAAATACAAATTTACTATTGACATTTTTTTTTATTTATAATATCAATAAACTAATATACTTATAACATATATATTTGAAAATAAAAATACAAACACCTTTAACTATATACATCTATTTTTGAAAATAAAAAGAATATGAACATCTTTAACTATATACATCTACCTACTTATTAAAACATTTCCTTAAGTGCAGACAAAGCAATTCCAATTGCTTGCCCTGGCTTCTCGGAGTTGGTCCTTATTCATCCCCAGGCACTGCTCATGGAACCACCTTTCACAGGTGTCACATTGTATCTGTAAAATGAAATAAGTGACCATAACATCTTATACATCTTTTCATTGGAAATAATGAAGTAGATGTGCAATAGAGAATCATTTCTAGTTATAGGCAGGGCAATGTCTATTTATAATAATTTTCTATTTAGATTTCTATATGGCGATTTATGTCCACTTCATTACATGTAGCAATAGTCTGTAGCATACTGGCCTCAAAGACCAATTTCATATATGAAAATATCATTATGCCTTCGATATTTGAGGTACATCTGCCTTTGAGAATCCTTCATTTTAGAACCACCAGTTTCTATATGCATTTTACTAAACAGTCTTACGATATACAATTTAAGTAAATCCTTACAACAAACTATATTATGTCTAAATTAAAAGCAGGTCTGATTTTCAAATTAAAAAGAAAATAATTAACAGTTATAGGTATTATTTATATTTCTGGGACAAACTGTCCCGTGTTGTATCAGTGCCATTGGAAGTCTGTGGTCACTACGATGTAGTTACCTTTTGGTGCTCTTAATTGGTCTGTTATGTAGTGCATATGACCTGCTTCTCTACTATGTACAACAATAAAGCTAAAAAACTAACTCTAACCAATCATTTATCACTCTCTTGCTCTCCCACCTCTTATGATTAATAATCAGTCTTAGAGTGATTAGGTTGGCTTCTTGACTAAATAAGCCAACCAACATATGATCATAAATTTCATCTTTTGTTATTAGACATGGTTAGAATTGTCAATATCCCTATTCCACTACTCATCACATTTTATCTTCTCTCTGTTAATTATAAGTGTAAATATTGTAAATAAATTACCATATATCTGGGAGAAGTTGTGTTGACAGTTTTGTTTGTAAATCAATTAATATCAGTGTCACTGCAGTTCCCAATAACTAGAAGTTAGTGACTTAGTGTCTGCAAATATATTTTATATATACATTGTCCACACATGCTATATGTGGTGTTGCTGTTAGACCCAGTGACTCTACAGTTATTTTAATCCATCTAATATCATACATTTAGTTATATTATAATATGATAAACCCCAATTCTAACTACACTACAAATAGTGACAAACACTCACCCAATCAGTACTGGGAGGCCCAGATCCTGGGGGCTTTGAGGCATTGCACATCGCACAGTTGTTCTCCATGTCAAACACTGCAAGAAAAGAACATATTTTATTGAGACATACTGTATATGTATACAGTTAACAGTTTATTGGCAGCCGTAGTGCAGTCAAATTCTATGCGGCTATTCAGCTGTAAATTACAGCTTGTGAACTCTAAATGGATCATGAATGGGATCATCGACTCAGGTTGAATGAGTTTTTAAGGATGGATCCGTCAGGTAGTCAGGAGTGATTTGGTCTTGCTGTTATATGACACTTTCATTGTATCATTGTAAATTGTTTGTGTTTTGTATATGTATTCTTGTTCAGTTTTGCATAGTTCCATATGCATTTTTCCTTGAGTTTTAAGTATTTTAAAGGCCCTTGTAGGGACACACATTGCAAAGTAGCTTAATTTTACTTCACTTCACTTTAATGGCCACATGACCAAAGTCTGAAATTTGTTTTCGGTAAAGTGTGAAAAAGAAGACTATGTACACAGCACAAACCAAACAACATATAAGCAGACACACTTAGACAATAAGTAATAATCAAAAAATTACTAGACAATGAAGACCTGTATGCAATAAATTGAAAAATGCAGGAATTTATGTTGATGTTACAGTTTCACTCTGAGCCCTGTTTAGTGTTCCATGTTTCACCCATGCCTCCTGTATCACCCCATCCACCCACCAGATGGCCTCAGTCTCTCTTCCTGCTTCCAGTCACCTGTCTGCCACACCCACCTCTCCTGTGCCCAATTCCCAATCAGCTCCCCTGTATACTGTATATACCAGCTCTCCACATCCACTCCTCTGCCAGATTGTTTTGTGCGTTTGCCTTAGCTCTCCAGCCTGTTTGCTGAAATGACCTGTTTGACCATTTTTGCCTGTTTGGCCCACTCTCTCTGCCTTGCCCTCTGGTTTTGTTTGCCTGCCTGCCACCCTGCCTGTAAGCTTCTGTTTTTTCAATAAACCACCTTTAAACTGTACCTGTTTGCCTGGTTCAGTCTGCATTTGTTTCCTCCTCCCTGCTCTCCTGACATAAACCGTGACAGTTTAAGTGTCAGTATTCAGAGTCATTATTGCAGCAGGAAAAAAGTTATTCCACCTGTACCACCTCCCAGATTTTTAAAATCATATATAAATCAATGATGCTGTAGGCTATAAATGCTGCATTGTGTGGACTCTAAGGAAATTTTACAGGCTGTAGTTAATTTGGATGTATTTGATTGCATTAGATTAAAAGAAGTTCATCATTTCCATAACAACTAACTAACAACCGTAATATAAATGATAAAGAAAAATGACTTAGAAACCTGAACCATGGAGTATTGAAAGTGCAAACTTTCTCCTCTCACAAGCCATCTCCTTTTTGGATGTCCCAAAGGACATAACTGGTAATGCAGGAAAGGCCTCCATCACTGCCCTTGCCATCTACAGCAACACACAGAATGAAACGTGTCATCTGTGCTACATTGCTTTTGCACAATAAACCAGTAAAATTACAAAATTTACTTGTTTTTTCAAATAAAAATTTTCAAACTATTAATATTGTAACTAATACTTGTCTTGAGGTAATTATCACAACTAGAAGCATGTACATGACAAACTACACGGGCTGTGTCAACAACCAGCCCTCTCTTCAATCACTTTTACTCCAAAAAAACATTTGAACGGTAAATTGATAATTCGGACACTAACGAATGATCATCTTTTTTACCATCAGTGACAAGTGTTGTGTGTCATAACTGTAATTTAAATTCATTGTATTATGTTTCTTTTAGACTTATGTAGTGTACATGCTTAGAACACTAAAGCCGCACAGTTAATCCTACGTGCTTACAATGTGACTTTGGACACAGCCATGGAAGAACTCGCACAAATATAGCAGTTAAAGTCAAACAATACATTACCATGTTGACAATGACCCCACAGCTACTGCCATCATGTTGAACTGGATGGTGCATGGTTACTCCTCTCCATCTGACATTCCCCCAGTCCTCCTTGCCATAGCAGGTTCTCCTCATGCTGAAGTATTCCCTTTGTAAAACACATGGTGGAATAGTCTCTTATTTAGTAATGTAGGCTATCGTGCTTACTGAGCTACTTAATTTAAAATTGGCTATATAGATACTGAGGGCGTGACAGGGAGAGATAAGAAAAAGTAGCCTACTGTTGAGACCACCAAGCACAAAGTAATGCTTCAGTGGTCTGGGTTTGGGAACTTCTGGCCTTACACACTTATACATTTTTACTTAAACACAAAGCTGTAAATATAATTGTAAGATCACTCTCATCTTTGAACATTTTTAGAGAATTTGTTCATTATTGTGTGTATACTGCTCTTTTTAGGCAAATCTACAATAGTTTTTAATGATACTTTACATCCAAGTTGCTGACTTACCGTACGCTTTTTGCAGCATGTTCAGAGTCTGCTTCCTCTGATGAATTTGCCGCTGGATCCACCAAAAAGACTGAGCTTATGGCAGGAAATAAGCACAAAAAAAATTGGTAAGTACAAATGTAAAAATGAATAGCTATCAAATTACTGTACGTTTTTACAATTCAACCTAACCCACTTAAACTCACTTAACCCGCTGCCCACTTAAATTTGACGCATTTCCTTTTTTACATTACAAAGCTTTTTGAGTTGATTCTAATTTTACCTCATGGCTGTCATCCACAGAGGATGATTCAGTGTCATTTGGTGATAAAAGAGTATTCACGTTGTGTTGGCTGACTTCCAGTGGGGGCACACAGCTGGCTGAGTCAGAGTCTGTTTCATATTGTGATTCTTCAGGGCTCATTTCTGGTATGTCTTCCAGCGGGCTCACTTGCGTGGTTTGATGTAACTGAGAAGGAGTACGGCTCTGCACATATGCCCACACCCCACAAGCAACACAGGTTAAGATTCATAGATAATTCTAAGATCATAGTATGTGCATTGAAAAATGTGTTTAAACAATTATAATCACTATACATTTTGTACAAAGGAGTGCTCAGGGTGCAGATTTCAGGCTATGACCCAATTAATTTAGTGTATTATTACCTCAGGTTCTTTATTGGCTGAGGAGCACTCCATCATTAGAACAGACCAGTATAGTATCATGTGGAGCACAAAAACCCTCCCTAGACAGTTGTGTGGACTTTCTCCAGGACTGAGTAATAAGTTCTTAGAGTGGATTTAGGTGCATTATTTAATTCCTTCGGTGTGAGTCCTTGAAGATAAAGTGAGTAACCTATCGTTCATATTATCCAATCCTGTAATATTTGATGTGTTTGAGACGTCAGTATTAAACTTAGGCCTGTGTTGCTGATACAATTAGGCAGAAACAGCAATAGGCAATATTTTCCTCACTGTGGTTGCTGTGTATTTCATTAATGGTGTACTGGGCCCAGTATTTCAAACGTGATCTGACAGGATTATCCTGGTCGGATTGGATTAAATCTAGATCTGATCTGAAAACTGGGTATTTCAACACAGATCAGGAGAATCCTGATCCTGAAGATCAGGGTTTCAGCTCTGGTAATCCAATCCTCCCTTGAATCCAGATAAAAGGCTGATTTGGGTATTTCAAAAGTTAAGTCAGATATCTGGATCAACTTGATACCAAAATTTCAGGATCATTTGAATCCCACCTCAGAGGTGGATTTGACTTGGACTGACAAACTCTCAGCTCATACTTCTCCTAGATATTGTTACTCAAGATGTTCGTTACACTTAAGTGTTAGTGTTGTACTTCTAACAAGTAATATCAAAAAATTTAAAGCATAGTAAAAATTTTGACCACACTGTAAAACTGCTGTAAATAAAATTACAATTATTTCTCAAATTCTAGTTCACCAAACATTGTAACTTGCATGTACCAAAACAGAGAAAGACAAAGGGATGCAGGGTCCAAACAAAGTTTTATTCCAACAAAGACATGTCAAATAATGTGACCACTAACTAAAACAGGACCATGCTATTTCAAATGTCAAGCTGTTTCTCTAACAGCTTGATTTTCAATTCTGTCTCTTTTTGCTGAAGCAGCGTCAGCTTAATTTGCTCTTTGGCCAGTTCAGTCTGTTTGATTGCCCTTTCTGTCTCCATTTTGAGGAGCCTCTCATAGGCTTCCTCATCACCGGCATGCCTCTTCCGTCGCCGTCGCTCTGGCGCTGGCTCTGGCTCTGGCTCTGGCCCCCGTGCCTGATGTGGTAGATAGATAAGTTTATTGGTCACTTGCAAAGCTAAAACCAAGGTTTAAAAACAGTGTAGTGAAATGCAAAAAAACCAAGCTCTCACCAATGGTGGACCGGGTGGAGCAATGCTGGCACTTGATGGTGTTGATGGCTCACCGGTCTCCACAGGTGTGAGCAGCACATAGTCAGCTGAGAGGTTGAGTGGCTCATCAGACTCCCCCACACTGGCTGGCAAAATCCCATGGAGGGCATGGGAACTCTCCCCTCCAAGTATATCGAGGACAGTATCTGAGAATTCACCAGCTTTACAAAATAAAAAAGAACATTTGTATTGCACATTTCATATAAGACATGTAGCTCATAGTGCTTCACAAAAGTGACATGAAATTAGTACTTGTACCATTAATGTAACATAATATGGGAATTTAGAAGACAAACAGTTAAGTCTTACCTTTGAAGGGCTTGTTCCCAGTTTGGGGGGTTTTCGCCTCCGCCTGGTCCTTGGTGGCCTTTTGCTTTAAGTTTTTCCACCGAGCCTTGACCTGCTCCACCGACCGTAGTTGGCCACTGCCAGTGGCATTTATTTGGGCTGTGATAGCAGCCCAAATCTCGCCTTTGGTCTTTGCAGACACACTGGTCTGGCCAGGGGTGCTGAAAGTGCCAAACAAAGTACTGTAATGTGACCTCACCCCATCCAGCAACGCATGTGTTTCAGCAGCTGTAAAGTTCAATCCCTTACTCTTTTGGGCCTCCATGGTGTCTGGAGGTTGATCAACCAGTCACTCTTTTATACCTTGCCAGTCTCGTTACTTTCAGGTGTGAGAGTATCCCAGGTTCATTGGTAAGGGCTTAAATTGGGTTCTCAGCTGAACACGATTGGTTGACAAGACAATGACAGCAATTGTACACCGACACCGACAGCAAAGGAGAAGGTATAGGCCACGGCATTATGCTGAGCGCCCCAACCTGCTCGAGCATTACTCAAATGAGGAGCTTTATGCAAGATACAGATTTGGGCGAGATGATATTACTTACATCTGTAATATTCTTCATCCTCACCTTGAACGTGCCACCCTGAGGAGCCATGCCTTGACTGTGGAGGAGCAAGTGCTTATAGCGCTACGGTTTTATGCATGTGGTTCCTTCTTTGAGGTGATTGGGGATGGACTGGCGGTGACAAAGTCAGCAGTGGGCCATGTGGTGCATTCAGTGTCATCTGCCCTCACCAATCTTCTGGGTCAATTTGTGAAATGGCCTGAAAATGAAGACGACATGGCAAGGACCAAGAGGAAGTTTTTCTCATTGGGGGGGATGCCCAATACTATTGGTGTTATTGATTGTACTCACGTGCATATTCAGGCACCTCATGCCAGGGAATGGGAGTATGTCAACAGAAAAGGCCGGCACAGCATTAACGTGCAGCTTGTGGGGAATGCTGACCTCATTGTCACCAACTGTGTCGTAAGATGGCCTGGGTCTGTACACGATGCCCGTATTTTGAGGTCAAGCCACCTCTTTCAAAGGTTCCAGCAGGCCGCCCCAGATGGCATCCTCCTCGGTGACAGCGGTTACCCCCTTCTACCCTGGCTGATGACCCCTTTTGCTACTGTCACCAATGACTCTCAGCAGAGGTACAACAGTGTCCATGCCACAACAAGAGGGACAATTGAGCGCCTGAATGGCGTGATAAAACGCAGATTTGCCTGCCTGAACTATCTCCGTGTGGAGCCACAGAAGGCCTGTCACGTCATCTGTGCCTGCATTGTGCTCCACAACATTGCACAAACGAGGAGAGTGCCACTTGGGGCTCCCATTGATGGACCTCCTCCCTGCGCAGAAGTCCCTGATCCGCTGCCTCCACCACCACTGCAGCCTGATGGTCCTGCTGGAAGAGCTGTGAGAAATGCCATGGTTAATCTTTATTTTTCCACTTGAATGATTAAAGAAAAATGTGCACATTTTTTCTGTGTCAGTGTTAATGTCATGCTGCACATTTCAGCACTTTCCAAGCATTTTCAAGGTATATTTTCATGCTTCTGATTAATTGAAGACAAAGTGGCTTCAAGCTTAAAAATGCACCTTTAAAATATTTGGATATAGCTTGAATGTGATTTTAAAACATGTAGCAATGTATTTCAGTTAGTGTTTTACACACTGATTATTTTACTTCATCAAATCAGATCCTTTTATAAATTACCATAATTATGTTGGAGAGGAATTAGGATGAAGAAATGTTTCTAATTGTGTCACTGACCAATACCATGAAAGTAATGCCATTACAAATTTAAGCAGTTTCAAGCACTTTATTCAAACTCCAATTACTAGAAAGTCTTAAATGTATCAATACAATTAAAGCATTTTCAAGGATTTCCAGCACTCACCCTGTTGTAGCTGAGTGGTCCATGGCTGTGAGTGGACTCTGAAAGTAGAAGGTGTATGAGTATCTTAATCCACAATCCCAAATTGTGTTTATGTAGCCTACACAAAAACATGATATCATCACCAGCATTAGGCTACTGTAGCATTCTGAACCTTCTGAACAAACCTTGTAGTTAATACTCAAACTGTGTTGCGTTGTGTTTTCTAAGCACTGAGCAGGTCTGTACACAATGCAGCCTGCTTATACTGTAAATCTGCCGTGTTGCAAATGACGTGACGCTAATGATAGCCCGCTAGCTGCTTAACACACAAGTCAATGGAGCCGCGTTAGCTCCCGTTAGCACGGCCGCGTCTCAATTAGAGATCGCCACGGCCTGCTTTTAATAAGGTGACAATTCAAATAGTTGGCTTGCATGATGTGTTGGTTGCCGTTCGTATGGTATTAAAACCGCTACACAATAGACGACGGTTAACTTACACTTTTGACGTGAAAGTCGGCTCTGTGCTACTCCTTTCATGAAGTAGTCCGCCATGTTTCAGATCCCGGAGGCGGAGACTTGAGATTGGGAAATCCGTATCCGGCCAGGTAGGGATCACAGTGATCCACCCTGCCTGTGTTTTGAAATACTCAGATAAAGTCAGCAGGATCACCGTGATCCATGACTGAGAAAAGGAGGATTTCATTATCCGGATTATTCTGATCCAGATTACAAGTTTTGAAATACTGGGCCCTGGTGTTAGTGGTTCAAATGTATCGCTAATTGATGTAAATTGGAGTGCATTGTATATTACGTGTACCGCCACAAGGGGGCACTGTAACCTTGGTCATCATTCCTGTTTAAAACAGCGTATTGACCAGTAGTGCTGTTATATTGTTACTCTCGGTGTACAGAATTTATATCCTTACCACTTTGTTATTATGATCAGTAATATTGTTATTGTGTGATTGCTGAGTTAATCACACAATAACACACAATCTCTCTCTCTCTCTGATTTAATTTTCCCTTTCACTTATCAGTGTGGCGCAGATGATTCAGCACCTAAAGGTATTGTAAGCAGCAGTTTACATGACAGTTTAGTGTATTTTACTTTACTGACTCTATCCAGCAGATGTTTTATGTGACTGTTACCGCCTGCCGTTAGCTTATTTAGAACAAGAGGACATTTTCTCGTATTTAGAATTTTCTCTTAGGTACGAACAAAATGTAGAGTCACGTACAATCAACCTGCCGTTCTCCAAAGCAAAAAAAAAAAAACCTTTGTTGTTGACTAATGGATTGTATCTCTGTCACTTTGAAGAAATGTTGAGTTTGAATATATAAATGACACTGTAAGGTAATGTATAATCATGTTGAGATTAACCAGTACAGTGGTTATAGTCATAGGAAAAATAGCAAGGGAGCACTGATGGCTTTTCCAAAAGAAGGTAGTGCCTAAATTATCTTGCCAGAGCCGCATACAATCTCCTAAGTATCCATGTGGGTTACATAGTAGCCTATAAGTGCGCTCAATCTAACTGTCCATGACTGTTCTCCATCTCAGAGCTCAGCAGTGAAATCATTACAGCATCATTATTCAGAGTAAAAGCTCTTTTTTCTGTTGTGTTGAAGCCCAGTCCTGCAGGAGAGACCAGACTCTCCTGAACCCAGCTGTGTGTCCATGAAGAGTGACCGGGCTAAACAACGCCTTATTGAATTCAAAGATGGACAGCACTCTTCTGAGCAAAGGTAAGAATTGAAAACAGATGAGTTTATTATCCAGCCCTCCTTCCTCTCAATACAAAGACAAAACAAAAAACACTAATAATTGCCAGGTTATTTGACAAACACTCAGATGAGACAAAGGCAAGGTTAGATTGTATTGGAGGAAATACATTATACGAGCGTTTGGTGAATCTGACGTGGCACACTCGTACGAGACAGCTTGGTAAAACGAGCAAACAAAGGTGTATCTTTACCCAGAGCCAGGCTCTGGGTAAATTAATACAAGCTTAAATAAATTATTGTGAACAAGACAACATATGAATCTCCAGTTAATTCAAAGTATTAGGCCTACATTTGCAAGATACACCTTTGTTTGCTCGTCGTACCAAGCTGTATCCCCCCGCAGCAGACCAGTGCAGACACTACTGAGCAGACTCAAGTTTACCTCAGGAAAGTAAGACACTCACAGATTCAATTGTGGAGTACATGCGCCGTCTAGTGGAGAACTGCTGTATTACACGGGAGGCAGTGCTGTACGGGAGGCAGGATTGTACGACGCGTGTGTTTACACTGGGGAGGCACGCATGTACGGGGGGCAGTCCTGCGCGGAACACCCTTTGTGTTTCTGTTAATACACTGTGTACAAAACACTACAACCTCCACAAAACTGAGGTTCACTCCCTTTCACACTAAAACGTTTTGAACCTTTTGAGAAGAAAAAAACATAGTGACTACAGTGTGTGTAAAATGAAAGAGTAAAAGGAAAAACATTTTAAGACTTTTAAAGCCAGTTCACAAAGTTCAGTGCATTGTATATTTGCCATTTTACTGTCAAGTGATCACAGCACCAGAAGTGATATATCCTGTAATGAAACCTTGTTGTAATGGATCAGTCCAGCTAACAGCATGTCGGGTGTGTTTGTGTAAAGGTGTTCACTCTACTATGAGTCAGTCTGAGGAGAGAGAGGAGGGGCTCCCTCCCTCTAAAACCACTCTGTCTGGGGAACATGACAGCCGGACCAAAGCTGAGAGGTAAGATGAGGATCTCTAACTGTCCATGACTGTTCTCCATCTCAGAGCTCAGCAGTGAAATCATTACAGCATCATTATTCAGAGTAAAAGCTCTTTTTTCTGTTGTGTTGAAGCCCAGTCCAGCAGGAGAGACCAGACTCTCCTGAACCCAGCTGTGTGTCCATGAAGAGTGACCGGTCTAAACAACGCCTTATTGACTTCAAAGATGGACACCACTCTTCTGAGCAAAGGTAAGAATTGAAAACAGATGAGTTTATTATCCAGCCCTCCTTCCTCTGGTGCCTAAATGGCCAGGTAATCAAAGACATGTAGCAGCTCCCTCATCAAGGACAACAAGCTGCAGCTGGCTGACAGGGAGCTGAGCTGGGCTTTAGTTAGCAGTTCACTCTCAGCAATGGAGCTGAACACATCTACAGCCTCTACAGCATGTCACTGTTGATCAAAGTGTTTGTTTTCTGTTTATGATATTATTTTGGGTTGTTATTGTAATGTTCTTTCAATTGACTATTTGATAATTCTGTTGAATTAATTTCTTTGTTTGTTTCAACTGCAGAGACCATGACAAACATGTCTGAGCTGTCAGAGCTCAATAAATGACAACCTGAACTGCATGTACTGAGTCAAGTCTCTTTAATGGGAGATCTCATAGCGGTCAACTGTGGCAGAACATTCCAATGCAGTCCCAGATAATATTTTCAAGTGGTATCATGTCATGAGATATAGAATTGGTCTGTCCCTTCATGAAAATATTTTAAATTGTAGGATTGTCCTCTTCATAAGGACACAGATACCTTCACTGTGTTCATAATGTTTCTATCAACCTGATCTTATACAAATATGTGAAATGATCATGACTTATCACTAAATTACGTGCTGGTGGCACGTAAAGTGTTAAAAATGCGTGTTCCCAGCAGGAAATGGTTTTGTGAAGGAGGCATGACAGGAAGTAGTCTGGGTGTTGTGGTCGGGGTGGTGGATGGGCGGATGAGTTTGCCTACAATGCCGGTGACTGGGGTTCAATTCCCAGCTTATTCCCAGCTTTGACTCTAGTGACCAAATTTTTATTTTTAGCAATTTTTTTTTTTTTTTTTTTTGTTCAAAGTCTTTTTATTTTAAAAATGGTATACAAATGACAATAAAATTTTACAATATATTCACCCCGCCCCCCCCCCCCCCCCAGTCATTCTCCAACAGAGCCCCACCCCTATTGCACCATTGCTTCATCTTTAGTCAATAGCAGTTGAGCAAAACCAGACTAGTAATACAATTTACAATATATACTAGTTGTACACTGAGAGAATATATCAAGACATATATAAATACTCAGGCAAAAATATAATAGTAAATATATACACATATACAGTACTGTGCAAAAGTCTTGGGCATATGTCAAAGATATCCATAAAGCGAAGATGCTTTCAAAACTAATGAAATGAAAAGTTTCTGAATATCAAAAATGTACAATAAACAGCAGTCTACTGACACACTAATGCAGAAAACAAATAAAGATCTAAGACTTATAAGAAATTTATATAAAAAATCTAGGGTGCCTAAGACATTTGCACAGTACTGTATATATGCACATATACATATACACATACATATGCATACATACATACATACATACATACATACATACATACACACATACATAAAAACAATATCTATATATATATATATATAAATAGATCAAATAAAGTGAATATTAAAAGTACTTTTTAGGGAGGAAGTGGTTGATTCATGGGGTATTAATGGTTGAAATCTTAGAAGCATCTATCTTCTCTATGCAGGTCAGTACAGGTTGCCATATGTCATAAAATCTAAGGGAACCTCCCCTTGTAGAGTAACACATTTTTTCTAATGTTAGATGATACATAAGATCTTTAATCCAGTGGCTAAAAGTTGGAGAAAAAGTATCCTTCCATTTTAATAGTATTCATCTTCTAGCCAGAAGAGTTGCAAAAGCTATCATTATTGTAGCATGTCTCCTGATTGGAATATCAGATGGAACTACTCCAGATATTGAAACAACGGCAGAGGGCTGTATGGTTATCTCTAAAGCCTCTGAAAGAAAATTGAATATTGAAAGCCAGAAAGCAAAGAACTTTGGGCATTGCCAAAACATGTGTGAGAGAGTAGCTGGTGCTTGTTTACATCGGCCACCTATGGGATCAATGTTTGGTGTAAATTTAGCTAATCTTACTTTAGACCAGTGTAATCGATGCACTATCTTGAATTGAATAACTGTGTGTCTCAAGCAAATTGAAGAGGAATGTATTCTGTTCAAAGTATCTTGCCAGACTTTGTCAGAAAGTAGTATACCCAGGTCCTCCTCCCACTGGCAGAATACACTGTTCCTATAACCTGCCTTGAATTGGGATTAAGATTTAGTAGTAAATCCATAAAAAAGCCAGGGGGTAGCAATGGAAAATTGGACGAAGATGAAGACAAAAAACTACAAAGTTGTAGAAATCGAAAGAAATGAGTACCGGGGATATTGAACTTCAGTATGAGTTGTTCTAAAGACATACAATTTCCCTTAGCGAAAATTATTTATTATTTAATCATGACCAACCCAAACCTTAACCACAGTTGTTTTACTTGCTTAAACTTAACCATTAGCCAACCTTTAGGTGAAAATGGTGTGTCCAGTTTGTGCTGCTGTCACAGAGTTGTTATGGTCCAGCTCCGAGACCATAGCAAATAAGGGAAGCACACGTGCGGGATTAACTAAAAGAAAGGAATTTTATTTAACAAAGGTTTATTTAACTTAACAAATGTAACAAAATATAGTTTTTAACAAATAAAACTGGCAGGGAAAACATGCTGCCAGATTAACCAAGATAATACCAAATAAACTATACAGAAAATCAAATGGACTCCAACATAACACAACGTGGTGCCAGGGAAAAGGGAGCCGCCAGACTACCAGGATGGAGCAGGTTTTATTCAACCTGAGACAGTGGCCAGCTGCCTCCAATTCTTGATGACCTCCAGCTCCAACCAACCAGGAACCAGCACACTGAAAGACAACACAACACAGCAACACACACACACAAGTCCTGGCAGAGGCCCTGGGGCTGTCACCCCCCCCCCCCCCCATAAAGACAGGGTCCCAACAGGAACCCTGGCCACCAACCGCTATAAACTCTAAATAATATACATCATAAAGATTACATATATTAACGCATAAATATTTAATGTAGACTCAAAATACAAAGTCACTTCAACACTTGCTCACATTTCTTTCCTCCACCTTGTGGCCTCACATCCCATCTCAGCAACTGGTACCTTGAAGCAATTTAAGAGAGACACGTAGACATCAAAAATGAAGAAATATGGAACAACAATTACTGGCCTTGGGCTCTGGATAAGGCATCCGCAACTATATTGTCCTTTCCTTTAATATGACGCATATCCAAAGAGTAAGACTGGAGAAACAAAGACCACCTAATAAGCCTCTGACTTGGACAGCGCAGTGAGTTCAAAAATGTCAACGGATTGTGATCTGTATAAACCAACACAGGCCCCGAACCCACATACACCTCAAACTGCTGCAAAGACCAAATCAAAGCTAAAGCTTCCTTTTCTATTACCGAAAAGTTTAACTGATGCCTGTTTAATTTTTTTGAGAAAAAACTCACAGGTCTTTCAACACCAAAATCATCCTCCTGTAACAATACCCCACCTGCACCCACGTTACTGGCATTGACCTGCAGTTTAAAAGATTTACCGATGCGTGGGGCAGCCAGGACAGGAGCATCACAGAGGATCGCCTTCACTCTTTCAAAAGCCTTTTGACACACAGGAGACCAGATATATTTTACTTTACCCTTCAGAAGATCTCTCAATGGTGCTACAACAGTTGAAAAATTTCTACAGAATCCCCTGTAGTAACCCACCAAACCCAAAAATCTCATCAGATCTTTTTTTGTTGCCTGTGGCGGATATTGATCAACTGCCTGCACTTTCGCACGCAGGGGACGCACTTCGCCCTGCCCAACCTGCCGACCAAGGTACGTCACTGTCACTCGAGCGAACTCACACTTTGCCAAGTTAACAGTCAAGCGCGCCTCAGCCAAGCGTTCGAATAGTGATTTTACGCGCTCCATGTGGGAAGACCAAGTATCTGAGTAAATAACAGCGTCATCTAAATACACCGCACAGCCTTCCAAATTGCCAACCACTTTGTTCATTAAACATTGGAACGTTGCAGGTGCATTACGCAACCCAAAAGGCATGAATGAATACGAATACAGCCCAGTTGGAGTGATGAAAGCTGCAATTTCTCGTGCCCTTTGAGACAAAGGGACCTGCCAATAACCTTTTAAGAGATCGAATTTGCTGATGAACTTTGCAGCACCAACCTGGTCAATACAGTCATCCACACAAGGTAGAGGGTGTGAGTCGGGTTTAGTTACGCTGTTGACCTTCCTAAAATCCAAACAAAACCGAGGGGTATTATCTGATTTCGGAAAACAAGCAAACAAGGCGACGCCCAGCTTGATGAGCACGGTTCAGCGATGCCATTTTTCAACATATAGTCAATTTCAAGTCAAGTCAAAAGTCAAGTCAAATTTATTTATACAGCACATTTCATACACAGGGCAACACAATGTGCTTTACATAAAAAGACAATACAGTATGCATATGCAATATGCATCAACAAGTGTTAGTGCAGTTACACAAGAATCAGTGCAGAATATGCCAATGTCAAAATATACAAAACACACACACACAGACTCACACACACACACACACACATACACATTAAGAACTTAGCCATAGATTGTTGTGAAAAGTAAGGTTTTTAACCTGGTTTTAAAGGTGTTCAGTGTGGGGGCCTCTCTCAGGTCCTCAGGCAGGGCGTTCCATCTACTTGGGGCATAAATACAAAAGGCAGCATCCCCTGCTTTGGAGTTAGTACGAGGGACGGTTAAAAGACCGCTGCCTGTGGACCTGAGAGTTCTTGCTGGTTTGTATCTAATTAGCATGTCCGTTATATACTGAGGTGCAAGGCCATTTAGAGCTTTGTAAACAAGTAGTAGAATTTTAAAATCGATTCTAGTTTTGACAGGGAGCCAATGCAGGGATCTAAGAACCGGTGTAATGTGTTCAGACTTTTTAGTTCCGGTGAGAACGCGTGCAGCTGCATTTTGAATTAACTGTAGTCGCCGCACAGCTGATTTTGGGAGGCCGGTGAAAAGACCATTACAGTAGTCTAGTCTACTTGTTATAAATGCATGAATTAATTTCTCAGAGTCTGATTTTGATAGAAAGCCCCTCAGTTTTGAAATGTTTTTTAGATGGTAGAAGGCTGATCTTGTGAGTTGATTGATATGGCTCTTAAAATTTAGATCGCCGTCTATGATTACACCCAGATTTCTAGCTTCACTTTTGCTCTCCAGAGACAGAGAACTGAGATGAGCTGCAATTTTCTGTCTCTGAGCCTTTGCACCAAAGATGAGTATTTCTGTTTTGTCTTTGTTCAGTTGTAAAAAGTTCTGTGACATCCATAGATTAATATCATCAATACACTGAGTTAGGGAATGTATGGGATCTAGGTCATCGTGGGATAGGGATATGTACAGTTGTGAATCATCTGCATAATTATGGTAGTTTATTTTGTGTTTCTGTATGACATGTGCGAGTGGGAGCATATAGAGATTAAACAGTAGTGGTCCAAGAATCGAACCTTGGGGTACTCCACACATAATACTCACTCTTTCCGAGGCAAAGTCACCAATGAACACAAAGAACTGCCTGTCCTGTAGGTAGGATCTGAACCAGTTTAGAACCGGGCCGGATAGGCTGACCCATTTTTCTAACCTCTGTAGTAAAATGTCATGGTCAACAGTGTCGAAAGCGGCACTGAGATCCAGAAGCACAAGAACAGATAGTTTATTGGAGTCTGTGTTTATATGCAGATCATTCACAACTTTGATAAGTGCTGTTTCTGTGCTATGGTGGGATCGAAAACCAGACTGATAAGTGTCTAGAAGGCTGTTTGATGTTAGATAGTTATTAAGCTGAGAATAAACTGTTTTTTCAAGTATTTTGCTGAGGAAAGGTAAGTTGGAGATGGGCTTATAGTTAGCAATAACTGTTGCATCAAGGTTACTCTTCTTCAGAAGTGGTTTAATGACAGCTGTTTTAAGCGCTGCAGGAAATACCTGACTGAAGAGAGCAGTTAATCATTTCCAATACCTCAGGTCAAAAACAGTTTTAAAAAATGTGGTAGGGAGAGGATCCAAGCAGCAGGTGGAGGACCTGAGCTGCCCGACAAAATTGTCTAGTTGTTGTAGGTCTAGAGGGTCAAAATGAGACATGGCACAAGTAATATTCCCGGAGAACTGGAGGGTAGGTTCATTTATAGAACTTGAGGCACTAATGTTCTGTCTGATGGCAATAATTTTGTTGTTGAAGAATGTGGCGAATTGCTCACATTTTTTAGTGGACAGCATCTCTGATGGGGTTGGACATGGTGGATTAATAAGTCGATCAACAGTAAAGAAGAGCACTTTACTATTGTTGATATTTTCATTAATGATTTTAGAGAAGAAGGATTCTCTGGCCTGTTTAATTTCTTTGTTGTAGTAACTCAGTCTATCCTTGTAGATTTCATAGTGAACCTGAAGTTTTGTCTTTCTCCACTGTCGTTCTGCCTGGCGACACTTTCTCTTAAACTGCCTAACAACCACTCCATTTCTCCAGGGGGCTTTTTGTTTTTTTATGTTTTTAGTTTTAACAGGTGCAATGCTGTCAATGATATTTCGTACTTTTGAGTTGAAGTTGTTCACAGGATCCTCAGTTGGTGATGCCATGAACAATGGTAACTCATTTACAGTTTTCTTAAAGGTTTCAATTGTGTTATTATCAATGGTACGTATTTTGATTGTTCAAGTACTCTTCTGTTGTACAGGAAAAGCAGACACATCAAAAAATATGCAACAGTGATCTGAGATAGCAACATCCATGACACAGGGTACGGAAATATTAAGTCCTTTTGATATGACCAAGTCCAGAGTATGCCCCTTATTGTGGGTGGGGCCAGAAACATGCTGAGTGAGGTCAAATGCCTCCAGTAGGCTAATTAAGTTTCTGGCATCAGGGTCTGTTTGATTGTCAACGTGAATATTAAAATCACCTGAGATAATTAAACAATCGTAGTCACAGAAAGCCACATTTAGATTTTGGTGGCCGATAGACAGTAATTATTAAAATCGCAGCACTACAGTGTATAGATACAGCAAGGTATTCAAAAGACGTGAATTCCCCGAGGGAGATTTCCTTGCAGCTATATATATCAGAGAAGACAGTAGCTATTCCACCGCCCCTCTTATCAGATCTAGTGGTATGGATGAACTTGAAGTTAGGAGGTGCAGTCTCAATGAGCGCGACTGCGCCATTTCTATCCAGCCAGGTCTCGGTCAGTAGGGTGAAGTCTAGGTTATGTGTACTTATAAGATCATTAACTAAAAATGACTTATTCGTTAGCGACCTGACGTTTAATAAAGCCATTTTTATTGTTCGAGGTGCATGGCTTTGTGGGGGACTGATAATTGGAGTCCGAACCAGTAATAAATTGTTTAGATTCCTGTATGTTACAGAGAGATTACGGGGTCTGTGTCTATGACTTATAATTACAGGAATTTGTGTAGCAGAGTGACAGTCATTAGTATAATGAATCGGACTCACCAAACATCAGTTTCGTAGTGCGTTGGAGGAGTTTAATGCAAGTTCCATGTTCATGGCGAGAAGATGTGATCCGTGAGAATTTGGATGTACTCCATCGTGTCTGAAGAGGTATGGGCGGTTGAAGAGGGTAATAAAGTTGTCTACAAACGGTACGCTGAGTGAGCAGCAGTATCCCTTGAGCCATGTATGAAGTTGACAGGGCAGTGGGCCGGAGATGATGAACCGGCGGTCTGATTGTAAAAGGCTGTCAATAAGGTTCGTGAAGTCGTCTTTAAGTGTCTCCGACTGTTTATTCCGGAGGTCGTTAATTCCCACATGCATGACAACGGTTGAAGCAGATGGTTTTGATCCAGCAGCTGTGGGATTTTGGAGTCTATATCCTGGACTTGGGCACCCGGGTAGCAGAAGGTTTTAGCCGCAGGCAGGGTGATGTGTCGAACCATGGATGAGCCGACAACGAGCACAGATGGAGGTCCGAGCTGAGCAGCCGGTGGTTGGTGGTGAGTCTCCCGGGAGCGAGGGCGACGTCTGGGCCCCTTCCGTGTTTCACGCCCCTCGGGTTTGGGGGGAGACTGTCATGCTGCCTGACTGGATGGCTCTGGTCTACCAGGTGGATGGGAGGAGCTGTTGACACCGGAACAACAACTGGAGGACCTTCCAGTCCTGCCCAACGGTGGACACTGCTGGCCACGATCTTGAGAGCGCGGCTGAATGTTTATCGCCGCAGGGGCAGTGACAGCAGAGGTGTGCGACGCAGCTTTGACAGAGGATCTGCCACCGCTGGATCTAGCAGGAGCAGAAGCAGGAGCAGACGCCGCTGGACAGTTAGCAGGATCGGGAGACGCTCCAGTGGAGACACGGTCTGGAGCTGGGCAGGTTACACCAGCATCACCTGGGTGGTCCGGAGCTTCGTCTGGCAGCGTTGCCAGACGAATTTCAGAATCCAAAAATTTGCGCTTCTCTGGACTGACTCGGTAAAACCGCTGTTTTATCGGTTTTGCATCTCCTACTTCGATGTCGTGTTCAATTACATGTGTACAAGATGGCACGTCTCCAAACAAACTTGGATACCCACGTATAAGCTCCACCAACTCTGTGCACTGTGGCTCGGACAAGTGACCCACAACACTGTCCAGATCCAGGAGTACCTCAGAATTTTTAAGCCGACCTGTTAACAACGCTGAGTCATGATTAGGCAAACCATCTTCACAAAACGCTTCACTACCAGATGGAACTGTGTTACCAACACACACAGGGTGAGCGCAATCTACAGGTGCGCTCTGCTCCTGAGACGCACGGGCATAATATGGTTTTAACAGGTTCACATGACACAGTTGGTGATGTTTTCGACATTCTGGAGTGGCAAGGAGATAATTTTGCTCTGAAAGCTATTTCACTACGGTATATGGCCCCAAAAATTTAGCTTGGAACGGTGATCTGACAATAGGCAATAAAGCCAAAACTTGGTCGCCTGGGCTGAAAATACGCCGCTCAGCTCTACGGTCATATAAGCGCTTCATTTTCTCCTGTGCACAAGACAATTTTTCCCTCGCCAACTTTGTTGCGGAGTAAAGTCGCTGCCTGAAACCATTTACATAATCAATCAAATTCATAGGTGGCTCAGCCTCTTTCCAGTCATTTTGCAGCGCAGCCAATGGCCCGCGCACAGTATGACCAAAAACCAATTCATTTGGACTAAATCCCGTACTCTCCTGTGTCACCTCTCTTGCTGCCAGCAATAACCACGGTAACCCATCCTCCCAATCAGCACTCATTTGCACACAGTATGCACGCATCAACGACTTTAATGTTTGGTGGAAACGTTCCAGCGCCCCTTGGCTTTGCGCATGATATGCAGAGGACTGGTTGTGCTTTACATGCAGCTGTTTTAATACCTGCGCAAACAAATGAGAGGAAAAATTTGACCCCTGGTCACTCTGGATGGTTTTTGGTATACCAAAGATGGAGATAAACTGACTGAGAGCACGCACAACCGACTTTGCTGTAAGCGTGCGTAATTGATATGCAGCTGGGTATCTGGTGCTCTGACACATAACCGTCAACAAATACATCGCACCAGACCTTGACCTAGGCAGAGGGCCTGCGCAATCAATAATCAGGTGCTCAAATGGCTGGCTAATAGCTGGAATGGGATACAGAGGGGCCACTTTTATAGTTTGATTTGGCTTACCAGTTAGCTGACAGGTGTTGCATGTCTTGATGTAAGCTGCAACGCTTTTCTTAACACGGGTCAAAAGAAATGCCTCTGAATACGATTGTACGTCTTACCAACACCCATGTGCCCCGACTCGTCATGAGACACGCGCAACACCAAATCGCAAAATTTGGAGGGCACAACAATCTGATAAATAGGATCTCCAACGAAACCCTCGCCATGTGGCACCCACTTCCTTAGCAGTACCTCGTTTTGAATGAAGTATCCCTGTGCACGATTTTTCACCTCCTCTGCTGGAAGAACAGACTGGAAAAGCTCCTTCAGCGTGAGATCGGCTCTTTGCTCACTCACCAATTCACTATGCGAGATAGACAAGGGAGTGTTAGACAAAGACAATACAAACAATTCTGTGGCACCATCCCCTGCTTTTGCACTCCCCAAGGAATCAGCACCATGACTGGCCCTATTCATGGCGGGCATCACAGCGCACGCCTTGAACACTTCAGGAAACTGTTTTTCATTCTCATCAGGGCCATTACTACCAAGCGGCACCGGGACAACTACCGGTTGTGCTGGCTGATCAGCCCAGACACGTCCTCCAGCCACATCATTTCCCAGAATCAGCGTAACACCATCGACAGGCAGAGCAGGGCGCACCCCCATTTTAACTTCCCCTTCAAACGACTCTGAATGGAGCACAAGTTTATGTACCAGCACATGAAAAATGGACATGCCCATGCCCAACACAGGTATAAAGGATCCTGTATCAGTTTCCTCAGAAAAAGGCAGAGCAGAGGACAGGACAAACAAATCAAATGCTCCCATGTCACGTAATATGGTCACGGGCACCTTCCCATCCCTACCAACTAGAGACACATGTCCTTTTGAAATAAAAGGCAAGTAGGAACTTAAATCAGTCTTCGACATGACAGATGGTGCCTCACTACTCGGCTGATCAACAATTACTAACTTGGAAATTGGCGCAGCTAATGCCGCCGGCATGTTCCGCAACTTGAGCACAGCGCAGTCTCTTTTCCAATGACCTTTTTTATGGCAGAAATTACAAACTTTTTCGGACTCACAGACACCACGATCAACTCTCTGCTCCGAAAGAAAATTTCCACCGGAATACCCAGAGAAATACACCCCCCCAGCAGGGCCATTTTCTCTAACACCAGCACGGGCATCAATGCGGGAGTCCCCACCGCTACCTCTGTGGGTCAACACATAATCATCTGCCAGCGCAGCGGCCTCCGCTGCCGTTTTTACTTTTTTTTCATTTATGTACATTGCAATTCGCTCTGGGACTGAGTTTTTAAACTGCTCAAGCACAATCAAGTTACACACATCATCAAAATCTTTCACATCCGACGCAGAACACCAGTGACTAAAGTGAGTCACCAAATCACGTGCAAACTCAAGATATGGTTTGTCACCCTTTTTCCAATTTCTAAACCGCTGGCGGTAAGCCTCAGGGACTAATTCATACGCCTTCAGCAAGGAAAAACAATTCCTCAACTCCCTACACAAGCTTCCAAAATTAGCGCAAATAAGGGAATCCCGGTGCTGACGTCACTACACGGGGAACCCACTCCACCTACGTCACCCTCCAGCATGCATAGAAGGCGCGAACTTATAACAAAGCGCTCCACATAAACAAGAAAAAAAAATCGCCAAACAACGTCTTATAAAAACGCATCAATTAAACCCTGTTAACGCCTACTTCTCAAATTGGATGAGCCCCCAATATGTTATGGTCCAGCTCCGAGACCATAGCAAATAAGGGAAGCACACGTGCAGGATTAACTAAAAGAAAGGAATTCTATTTAACAAAGGTTGATTTAACTTAACAAATGTAACACAATATAGTTTTTAACAAATAAAACTGGCAGGGAAAACATGCTGCCAGATTAACCAAGATAATACCAAATAAACTATACAGAAAATCAAATGGACTCCAACATAACACAACGTGGTGCCAGGGAAAAGGGAGCCGCCAGACTACCAGGATGGGGCGGGTTTTATTCAACCTGAGACAGTGGCCAGCTGCCTCCAATTCTTGATGACCTCCAGCTCCAACCAACCAGGAACCAGCACACTGAAAGACAACACAACACAGCAACACACACACACAAGTCCTGGCAGAGGCCCTGGGGCCGTCACAGAGTCCAATCCATATTATTGTCACAGAATCCAATTTGTGGTGGGGGACTGTAATTTTCACATAATTTGTGTCCACAACAGGGTTTCAGAGTTTGTGCTCATTTCACTTGTTATTATTTATGAGATCATTTTGTGTCTTATCAGGATCCAGCAGGAGAGACCAGACTCCCCTGAACCCAGCTGTGTGTCCATGAAGAGTGACCAATCTCATCATTGGCTTATTGACTTTAAAGACGGACAGCACTCTGCTGAGGGTCAAAGGTAAGAATTTAAAACAGATGAGTTTGTTATTATCCAGCTCTCCTAAGAAGAGGTATGAAGTCATGAGATATAGAATTGGTCCGGCCCTTCATACTCTGTTGATTTAGTTTCCTCTTTCAAAACATCACATCCAATAATCAGGGCTGACTGTCCTGATAACAATGTATCTTGAAAACTCACAATATATTTCCCACACTACTTCAGGAGAGTTCTTTAGATCTTCACGTGTTTCCCAAAGGATTTCATAACAACACATTTTCAAGATGTACTTGAAGATCAACTTTGTTGATTCAAGGAATCATTAATTTTCTTAGCTGAAAGCACAGCAAGTCAGTTGAAGAAACCTTAATTATAAATAAGATATAGTTTATAGCCTCCAACAGTTCACTTTATCTTTATGAATGTATATAGTTCTATATATTATTTGTAATGCTGCCATTTCAGTAGAGCTGTGACTGACAGGCTGCCTTGTGGATGGAGGCTGGTGTGTAATATCGACCCAGCTCACCATTATAATTTCTCTTGTTGAAATATTAACTGAATTTTCAGGCTCATAAACCACAAAGTTTGTGTTGTTGGCCAGTTGTCTGGAATTTGCTTAGAACAGCACAAAATAGCTGACTGCATAAGGCCTAGGGTATTAATGTAGACTAAAGCATACGCTCAAATTTGATGTAGCCTAATAATAAATATATTGGTGAAAGAGAGGTAGCATTATTTATTTATTTATTTATTTATTTTGACAGTAAGGGTTGGGGCAAAAGGAAATGCCTCAAATGGTTTTGATGTTGTGGAGCTCAGAGTTTAGGTTGGACAGTCAGTCTGCTGTAGGATCTCACCTTCACTGCTCCTGCAAAGAGATACTTGAAATCTCAAAACTAGTGCCTGGTTGTCGTGACCCGTTTTGGGAAAGCCACTTCAGAGAAACATTTACAGTGGAGTTCACCTTGTGTTCTGTCATGATGAATCCTGGCAGGAACGTAACAACTTTAACAACCTGTGTGTGTGTGTGTGTGTGTGTGTGTGTGTGTGTGTTACAACCCCAGTATGGTAGGAGAATGAAGACAACATAAACATGATCATTGTGATGGTGAAATAGGACAAATGAACCAGCAGGAGGACAGAAACACACTGATACGTAAGAGTATAGTGAAATATTGTTTAGTGTTTGTTCTTTTGCAGGTAGTTACAATATTCACTATTCACATTACGGTTTTTAGGGTGTTTAAACCCTGAGGAAAACAAGGAGCCAGAGGGACGCCAAATCAAAGTAAAGAACAAAAGCAAACCAGAAGTAACTCAGAAGGAGAGGTCTGACTCACTATCTAAAGAATAGAACATTGAAACAAAAACCTACTCCTGGCTGTCTGCTCTAACTAACCAAACAAAACATACAGAGGGAGGCATCCACTCCTAACCTAGTGGAATAACATAACTTCACTATGTGTTGGCAAATGTAGGGCCCCTTACCTGCTCCAGTTTTCCTATCATATATATATATATACACAAACATAAGGATTGGCCTTAATTACAGATATTAAAATGAAAAAAAAAAATGGCCATGACCTCACAACAAACACAACAGGCCAACAGCAGGCAGAGAGCAGAGAGGATATTTCAGGAAGTGCCAGGGCTTTATAAAACATAAGGGAGGCCACCGATTGGTTGATGCTGATTGACACCTCCTTCCTTTGCACTGGACACCAAACCAGGGACCTGGGAGAACAAGTAGAGGGGAGAGAGAGAGAGGGAGAAACAAAAGACAACCCTCCAACATAACACCTAGAAAATACAAGGAACGTAACAGTGTGTGTGTGTGTGTTGACATCTGGAGACCTAATACTTAATGTTTTCTCCACAGAGTTCACCATCAAAGGAAGAATGTTCCCAGTGGTCAGTCTGCTCAGGAGCATCAAACAAACTTGGACTCCATATTTATGGTGTGTAATGGCGCTTTTCCACTGCATAGTACCGGCTCAACTCGCCTCGACTCGACTCTACTCGCTTTTGGTAGTACCACTTGGTTTTCCACTGCAAATAGTACCCCCTCAATGTGCCCCACCCCCCAAACTGGTCGTCATAGCGACGCTGCGACGCTGCATGAAACGCGACACACAGCTACTATGGAGAATATCGAAGCGATGGCGTTCTTGATTCTCGGTATGTGGCTAAGTCACAGCAAGGAGACAGATTTTTATTTCAGAAGAAGCTGAAGGCAGCGAGACAGCAGACTGCTCTCTGGCTGCTCAAGGCGACGCAAGAGGGTAAGCTAGCCTGGTAGCTAACGTTAGCATATACGTCCCGTGTCGCGATGACGATCTGACCAATCAGTGGTCTGCAGTGTTTTTACGTCACCTTTTGGTATCGCCTCAGCTCGCCTCAGCTCGCCTCAGCTCGCTTGGAACCTCGACGGAGGTGCTACGAAAAAAAGTACCAGGTACTACGTAATATGGTACCTGGTACCTGGTACTTGGCCAGTGGAAAACCAAAAAAGGCGAGTAGAGTCGAGTCGAGTCGAGCCGGTACCATGCAGTGGAAAAGCGCCATAAATGTACAACAACACCTTTTACTTCAGCTACAGAAAATGCAAATCAACCATTCTGGTCATTATAGTCTCCATGTTGCACTCTTTAGACCAGTGGGCTTTCAAACCATGCAAGATGGATGTGATGTTGTGTTGCACGATTTCTATATAAGAATTTTGTATTTATATAATATTCTGTTACAGCTTCTTGAGGAGAACATTGCCACTTTTGTGAAGAACGAGCTGAAACGGATCCATGGGATTCTGAGTCCAGATTACCCAGAATGCTCAGAGAGGCAGAGGGAGGATGAAGAGGTGGTGGACGGTGAGGAGGAAGAGCAGAGGAGGAGCAGCAGAGAGGCTTTTCTGCAGATCACACTGCACTTCCTGAGGAGAATGAAGCAGGAGGAGCTGGCTGACTCTCTGCAGAGCAGTAAGAGGCTTTTAACAGGTTTAACATGATGGAGAGGGGAAATGGTGGAAAATGAGAGATGTTTACATTTCCAAACTCTGCTGTAAATATGCTGTACACATCTGCATCAGATCTATACAGTTCTTCTGGGCTGCACACACACAACATGTTTGTCCACTACTGATGAGCTCAATAGATATCATGGAGTGGGAAAATATATACATCCACACTGAAATCCACTCATTGATTCCATTTGATGTTTGTTGATTCAGAAAATTTTGCTCCCATCTGCCAACGTCAACTCAAGTCTAATCGGAAGGAGAAGTTTCAGTGTTTGTTTGAAGGGATTGCTAAAGCAGGAAACCCAACACTTCTGAATCAGATCTACACAGAGCTTTACATCACAGAGGGAGGGAGTGGAGAGGTCAATGATGAACATGAGGTCAGACAGATTGAAGCAGCATTCAGGAAACCAGTCAGACCAGAAACATCAATCAAATGTGAAGACATCTTTAAACCCTTACCTGGAAGAGATCAACCAACCAGAACACTGATGACAAAGGGAGTGGCTGGCATTGGGAAAACAGTCTTAACACAGAAGTTCACTCTGGACTGGGCTGAAGACAAAGCCAACCAGGATATACAGTTCATATTTCTGCTGACTTTCCGAGAGCTGAATCTGCTGAAAGGGAAAAAGTACAGCTTGGTGGAACTTCTTCATCACTTCTTTACTGAGACCAGAGAAGCAGGAATCTGCAGGTTTGACAAGTTCCAGGTTGTGTTCATCTTTGACGGTCTGGATGAGTATCGACTTCCTCTAGACTTCAAGAAGAACGAGATCCTGACTGATGTTACAGAGTCGACCTCAGTGGATGTGCTGCTGACAAACCTCATCAAGGGGAAACTGCTTCCCTCTGCTCGCCTCTGGATAACCACACGACCTGCAGCAGCCAATCAGATCCCTGCTGAGTGCGTTGACGTGGTGACAGAGGTGAGAGGCTTCACTGACCCACAGAAGGAGGAGTACTTCAGCAAGAGGTTCAGAGATGAGGAGCAGGCCAGCAGAATCATCTCCCACGTCAAGACTTCACGAAGCCTCCACATCATGTGCCACATCCCAGTCTTCTGCTGGATCACTGCTACAGTTCTGGACCATGTGTTGAAAACCAGTGAGAGAGGAGACCTGCCCAAGACCCTGACTGAGATGTACATCCACTTCCTGGTGGTTCAATCCAAACAGGGGAATGTCAAGTATCATGGGAGAGCTGAGACAGATCCACACTGGACTACAGAGAGCAGGAAGATGATTCTCTCTCTGGGAAAACTGGCTTTTGAGCAGCTGGAGAAAGGCAACCTGATCTTCTATGAAGCCGACCTGACAGAGTGTGGCATTGATATCAGAGCAGCCTCAGTGTACTCAGGAGTGTTCACACAGATCTTTAAAGAGGAGTGTGGGCTGTACCAGGACAAGGTGTTCTGCTTTGTCCATCTGAGCTTGCAGGAGTTTCTGGCTGCTGTTTATTTCCTCGTTTCATTCATCGACTCTCAGTCAACATCCTGGTTATCTACACTATTAAGAGACAAATCTCAGGTAAATCAGCTCTACCAGAGTGCTGTGGACAAGGCCCTACAGAGTCCAAATGGACACCTGGACTTGTTCCTCCGCTTCCTCCTGGGACTTTCACTGGAGACCAATCAGACTCTCCTACGAGGCCTGCTGACAAAGAGAGGAAGTAGCTCACAGACCAATCAGGAAACAGTCCAGTACATCAAGGAGAAGATCAGGGAGAATCCCTCTCCAGAGAGAAGCATCAATCTGTTCCACTGTCTGAATGAGATGAATGACCGTTCTCTAGTGAAGGAGATCCAACAGCACCTGAGTTCAGGAAGTCTCTCCACAGCCAGACTCTCCCCTGCTCAGTGGTCAGCTCTGGTCTTCATCTTACTGTCGTCAGAAGAAGAGCTGGACGTGTTTGACCTGAAGAAATACTCTGCTTCAGAGGAGGCTCTTCTGAGGCTGCTGCCAGTGGTCAAAGCCTCCAATAAAGCTGTGTAAGTGCATAGAAAACTGTATAGATTCAATATTATTCATATAGAGGAAAAACAACATATGTTGTCAAAGTTATTGTTTGTCTTTATCACTAATCCTCCTTCAGGAGTGGCTGTAACCTCTGCTTTTAGATTAATCAAGTTTATCATTATTAGTAGTGGTAATCTGAAAGAAAAAACACAGACAACATCAACATTAAAATATAAGAGAATAACATTTTCTTCTCTGTTCATGTCCATTAAGGCTGAGTGGCTGTAAGCTGTCAGAGAGAAGCTGTGAAGCTCTGGCTTCAGTTCTCAGCTCCCAGTCCTCTAGTCTGAGAGAGCTGGACCTGAGTAACAACGACCTGCAGGATTCAGGAGTGAAGCTGCTCTCTGCTAGACTGGAGAGTCCACACTGTAGACTGGAAACTCTCAGGTAAGATCCATTTACAGTCTTTTCAATTGAATTGACACATTTCTCCAAACTAAGGTCCATGCTCTCAAAACAGTCCCTCAGGTCAGGATTCCTGAATCTGTTCAACAGAGTTAAATCCTGCTTTACATGCAGCAGGGTATCCGCGGGTCATTAAAAAAATCAAATTTGCGAAAATTAAGGACTGAAATGGCATTAAGTCTGAAATTAGATTCACAGAGGTCTTAAATATTTTCTTTATTATTTTAGAAATACTGAGTAATATTTTACTGGCTTGTTGCACAAAATAACCATAATATATCAGCAGGGGTTTGCAAGTGTTGTTGATCAATGCCAGTCACTCCACTGTTACCTCAATGTTACCTAAAGAAGCAGTCCAGTCCCATACTCTGTTTTGGTGGAGATGATCCATGCCCCTCTTGAGTTTGGGATTTTTTTCAGTTTAATTTGTGCAACCACAGCAGAGTGAACTGCAGTAAGCTTAAAAAGCCTGACAGCCCGCAGTAAGAAAGCTGCTCCAAAACCAGAGTGAATATTGCTGCAGAGGTGGAGGAGCTTGGACTTTGAAAACAAGAGTGATGTGGAGTTGGCCTTGTGTTTATTGGACAGGTAAACAACTTATGATGTAGCTAAAGTTAGCCACACTCCACATGGCAAACTGTAGCTCCAGTGTTTCCCCTGTATTTCTTTTTGACAGCATGGGGGGATGACGCTTTTTCCACGACCACATGTCACTAATTGTCATTTCTACCATAAAGATGCATCTCAGCAGAAATACATTTGATGAAAAAAATAAATTCTAGCGGATTTTTTAAAAACATTTGTAACAGTTTACAATGGGGTATATTTCCTCTTCACTTGACATGCTGAACTTTAACTCTACTTGCCTAGGTGCCGTTAAAACAGCAGTTCATACTTTGTCAGTTTCAGACCACCGTAGCTCAGTGGGATGGGAGGGGTGAGAGAGGTTGGGTGGAGCTGGGCTGTGTGACTGGTGGAGGAGAACCTCCTTGGGACACATCTGCCGATGTTGTTGTAGTTCCTGTGGCTGCCGATAGATATGACTAAAGGGCCCATGTTACTAGTCCCTTAACCTAATTACTTGTTTGAATTTAAAAAAAACATCTGCATGTTAATTGTGATTTATCATAGCCATACCGTAGGAACCGTGGAACCTTATAATTCTGACAGACTGATTCAGGCCAGAACAAAATTGATGCATCATTACTGGATGCTTGGGAACTTTACAGTGAAATGAGTGTGATAAATGAGTGGGAAAGTCAGCGGAGACGGAAGAAAATAATATAATAAAATAAAATTAAAATAAAATAAAATAAAATAAAATAAAATAAAATAAAATAAAATAAAATAAAATAATAAAATAAAATGGAAGAAAATAAAATACCAAAATAGCAGGAGACTTAGCTATAGGCAACACAGAACATGTAGGTTTTTAGCCTAGATTTGAAAATGCTCAGATTAGGGGCATGTCTAATATCATCTGAGAGTTTATTCCAATTTTGTGTAGCGTGATGAGAAAATGCTGCCTCCCCATGTTTTGTTCTGCCTCTGGGGACAGTCAACAAACTCTGCTGGAGATGAATGCATGGGTCAGCTTGAAGATATGAAACTATTTCCTCTCTTTGCAGCATCAGTTGCTGAAAGCTAAAATAGCAGAAAGGACTTCTAAGATTCTGTCACAAACTGAGACAAACTCTCAAACTGAACCAACTGAAGCCACAGAGCCTCAGCCGATCACTGGGTCAACTGTTTGCATTTGAGACAGTTACACTTTTTGCTAGAATTTGACTGCATTGTCACAACTATTTTCACAGCTGTATACTAACAAACATCTACCTATGTACCTTGTTTTGTGTGTGTGTGTGTGTGTGTGTGTGTGTGTGTGTGTGTGTGTGTGTGTGTGTGTGTGTGTGCAGGCTGTCAGGCTGTCTGCTCACAGAGGAAGGCTGTGCTTCTCTGGCCTCAGCTCTGAGCTCCAACCCCTCCCATCTGAGAGAGCTGGACCTGAGCTACAATCATCCAGGAGCCTCAGGAGTGAAGCTGCTCTCTGCTGGACTGGAGGATCCACACTGGAGACTGGACTCTCTCAGGTATGGAGAGGCAACGTCTGCTAGAAGGCTGATAGTCACACACATTTACTCTGTCACACTGAGAAGATGAGAAACACTGAAAGTTCAGCTTTCTTGATTCTTGATGTATCAAACTCACTTAAACTGTTGATTTGTGACTTGAAAAAAGGCCCTTCACTCCATAGTCTTTGTTTTACCGTTTACTTCATCAAACAAAAGGATGAGGAAACAAGACTAGGCAGACCTAGTGCCAGCCGGGCCTTCTCTTGACTTTCACACCCTAGTATAATACGTGTTCTGTTCTGCCCGTGACCTGCTCTGTCATTTTCAGCCACATTGACCCGTGGAGACATTTTGAGTTAAATACAATGTTGGAAAGAGGGGCTTTTATGCCCCTTTATGTTTTGACTGTTACCAAACTATGTTTTTGAGAAAAAGGGCCTCAAAGTTTGCAGTCTATTTTGAGACATTTATTCAAATATATTATATATATCATAGATATAGATAGATAGAGATATCATTCAAACATAACATAACATACTAACATGTACACACACACGCTCAAGCTGACATGCACGTGTGCCCGCGCGCACACACACACACACACACACACACACACACACACACACACACACACACACACACACACACACACACACACACACACACACACACACACATTTGCATATTCACTGGCGCCGGTAGTTAGAAAGGAGACTACAGCCTGAAATGAAGTCAGTCCACTGAGCCTCAGTCACGGCGAGTTTAATATTTGAGATATTTCTGCCAGGTATTAATTTCTATGTTGTTCAATAGTAATAATTTCAGTCTGTAATAGTATCACTGATTTCAATTCAATTTCTCTCGATTCGGTTTCTCTCTCTCTCGCTCTCTCAGTTTGCGATGCCTGACAACTACGTTTTCCGCAGAGGAAACATTATCTTTGATTGGACATTAAAGTGAACGATGACACACCTGTTGCTATGCAGATGTTCATTCAGGATTTGAAGGGAGGCTTGTAGTAGCAAGACTCACCGCCTCCGGAAGCTCCTGAAACTCGTGTACAAACTTTTAAACTAGTCGTTGTCAATGTAAAATGAAGACAGATTCAGCAGCTGCACGGCTGATTTCTCACCTCAAATTTTTTCAGAAACACATTTCGGTGAACTATTTTCATAATATAAGAGAAAGTTTCCAAACGAGCCGCCATGTTTTTCCAGTTTGAAATCCGGGGTCAGAAACACACCATGACAGTGCAAACAACATGATATCACGTATACCACCATGACTGTGTAGGTCTTGATGCCACTTCTCACACAACTTTCAACAATGGATAGTCAGTCAGTGAGTCAGTTACTTTCACTCTTCTAGGCCGGTCCCAGAGGCCCGGCAAAAAGGCCCTTCACTCCACATTCTTTGTTTTACCGTTTACTTAATCAAACAAAGGGATGAGGAAAAAAGGCACTGTAAAGGACATGTTCAAAGCTACGGTCAAAACTCATTTGTGCTCTAGCTCAACAGCTTCTCTCTATTGAAGGAAAATGGAAATGCACAATCCACCTGATGCTTCTCTGCTGACAGTAATTAGCTAAAGAGAGACGAGCATTAATATAGGGCAATATAAACTATATGTTACACAAGTAATGTTAAATATTATCAATATTAATCAAAACAATCAATAAATCTATAATCTAAATATATATTTTAAAAAGAAATGTCTCTTACAAGAACTGTTTAATGTTTACAGTTTTTCCTGAATGCTTAAACACCTACAGTGATTCTTGAAGCACTATCTCTGAAACCATTAACACTTGTAGCCAATGCATTTACCAAGTGTGCCAAACTGAATGCACGTTCTCTGCTTTACACTCAGTTAAGAATTTTATAACACACTTTTTGCAAAACTGTAAACACAACTCACTGCTTTACACTCAGTTTGCAATTTACAGTAATACTGTAACAGACTTCTAGCAACACTGTAAACTTATGGCCAGACCCACAAAGAAGGCGATATTCAGCCTATTTTTTTATGTTATTTTTTACTGTAGAACATTTTGAGAAAAAAAAAAAAAAACTTTTTCCCCTTATTTGTATTGATAGTGTGTTATGTTTGGAATACACATCCATACTTTACACATTTGGATACCTGTGTGTATGTGTGTTTACTACATGTATGACAAAACTTTATTGCAAACTGCTCTGCCCTGCACACAGAAAAAGCAAAAGCCACAAGTGTTTTTCATTTATACTATCAGTGTGTAGTTGGTGCTTCGTGTGCTTATTCAAATGATGGTTTGTGTCTACTGTATTGACGCAAAAACTACATTTATTGAAAGAGTTTGAAGAGTTTTGCAAGAATTGTTTGCTTTTGCAAGAGATGTATAATGTTTTGCTGGTTTGGTGTAAGGTTTTGTGGTTAGTGTGTAGAGTTTTGCAAAAATAGCCTATAGTTTCAAAGATAGTGCCTAAGCAATCAGAAAAACTGTAATGTTGGATATGAGTGATGTTGTATGGAAAATCTGAAAATCACTTTTCAAGGTTATGAAGGTTATTTGTTTCCATTATGAAGAGATTATGCTGGTCTGACTTTATTTCCTCCCCACAGTGTGGACCATGGTGGAGTGCAGAGGTTGAAACCAGGTCTGAGGAAGTGTAAGTGTGTATTTAGTTTTATATTCATGAAAACAAAGCAGCACACATTCAATTTCTATTTAAATAGAAAGCTCATGTATGTGACATCTATTTATTCAAATCCTACTGTGAAAAAATATGGCTGACAAAATGTGTCATCATGAAAGTGAAGAAATGAACAGTCAATCTGTTAATAAATCAACCAATAATAAACACAACAGGTGTATTAGATGAGAAGCTGCTGCTGTATTGAGTCTTGTTCTCTCCATCAGATGCCTGTGAACTCACACTGGACCCAAACACAGCACACAGAAAGCTGCTCCTGTCTGAAGACAACAGAAAGGTGACATCAGTGAGAGAGAAGCAGCCATATCCTGATCACCCAGAGAGATTTGATTACTATCATCAGCTGCTGTGTAGAAATGGTCTGACTGGTCGCTGTTACTGGGAGGTCGAGAGGGAAGGAGAGGTTTCTATAGGAGTGACTTACAGAGGAATCAGCAGGAGAGGATGGGGTGATGACTGCAAGCTTGGAGGGAATGAAAAGTCCTGTAGGCTGAGCTGCTCTGGTAACAGTTACTCTGTCTGGCACAATAACAGATCAACAGCCATACCTTCCCTCTCCTCCTCTGACTCTAACAGAGTAGCAGTGTATCTGGACTGGCCTGCTGGCTCTCTGTCCTTCTACACAGTTTCCTCTGACACACTGATCCACATCCACACCTTCCTCTCCACATTCACTGAACCACTCTACCCTGGGTTCTGGTTCTGGTCTGGGTCTGGTTCCTCAGTGTCTCTGTGTCAGATAGAGGAGGGAGAGAGAAACACTCACACTGTGATCAAAGACAGCTGCTGAGATGATAGTTCACTCTGGACAGGAACACACACACACACACACACACAGACACTTACTTTAGAGTGTATTCTGTGTGTTGGGAAACTGAACAGGGTTTTAACAACACACACGTACAAGAACATGGACATTTTATTGTGAAAATGAAATGAATGAGAAATGAAACCAGACAGAATCAAGTTATGGTTGTTCATCTTAGAGTCTGTTGTTGATGATTGACAGGTTAAAATATATTTCTTCTGCAGCTTTGTTTTATTTGATATTTTATTCTCATCTCATCATTCCAAGCTAAACATTTATCTAGTTTTCTGTAATTCTTTGTCAGAATTAAAGTTTTGACTAAATGAACATTGTTTGCAGTTTCAAACATGATTTGTTTTCTTAATGTGATTATTGTGGAAAATCCCCACTAGACCCCAGCCTTCGCCTACCTGACTTCCTGTTTGGGTAGGCGGAGCCCCGTTGTCTACATCTGCAGTCAGGTCACCTGCAGCAGACTCTTTGGACAAAGAGGCAGACTGCAGGCTGCTGTATTGTTCCTCCTTATTAGTTTGGATTGTGTGAATGATCAGTAAGTTTAGTTTATTTATTCAAGGATGATTACTTCTGTTTAGTACATTTATGATTTGCTTCTTGATGTATATAACAGCCATTTATTTCTGATAATTGTTATTGTTTTATTAGAATGTTTGATCATGCCATTCAGATTGTATATAGCCTATGGATCCTGCTGAATTAATGATCAACTGTAAAAAAGGAATATTTAATGTTGTTGTTGAAATATTGTGAAATTGTGAACAGCCTCTTGATTTTTGTTCTCCTTTGTTCTGTTACCAGCCAACCAATCCAAGCTAAAGCAAATGCTCTACCTGTAATAAAATGGTGGAACGGATCATCTGTGTCAAGTGCTCATCTGTCCTGATAGACAACCCACTGAGCTGGTCTCCATTCCTGCAGTCAGTAGAGAGTTAGGAGAAACACTCAAGTCATCATTCCAGCCGTAATATGTTACAGAAACCAAACACCTTCATTTTATCCTGGAAATGTCCTTCATTTCTCATTACATAAACATTCATTATCCATTAAAAATAACATAGCTTTAAAAAAAGTAGGCTAAGGTTAGTATCATGGGTTTATAAGGAATTTATTCATGGGTTGATTCACAGATACACTAGAAATTAAAGGATGTTTTTATGCCTTTTATGCAGGTTTACAGGTTATTAATGAGTTATTAAGGGGAAAGTTCCTGTCTCCCTGAATTTTACATGAAATTAGAAAGTAAGCAGTCAAACATCAAGGGGTGTTTAAGGTGGTTTTGATGAGCTATCCTCCATTAATAACCCCCTTAATCAATATTAAGGGGATTTTCCACAAATTCATGGGTGAATTAATGTAAATGTAAGGTTATTTTAAGGGATGACTGGTTGGTAGAGAGGCCTAATAATTTACTACAGAACCTGTAGATCTAGAGGAGCCGTTGTTTTATTCAAAGGAGCTTTATCACCATCTGCTGATTTTTTCATGTAATTACATTTTTTCTACATTGTACAAAGATGAAGATTCCATCATCAGTGGTGTTTTGTTTCTGCTTTTTTTTTTTTTTTTTTTTTTTTTTTGCTTTTTAATCTCTTATATTGCTGTGTTCCATAAACCAATACAATTTTATTATTAATGTTAATTATACTTCCTTGGACACACATATTAAAAACTTATAAAATCGTAGGCCTATTGGTTTATGGAACACAGCAATAGAAAGAAGCATGCCTACAGCCCTCCTCCAAAGTTGCCCACTTTGAGAACTAATCTCATCCAATGAAAAGAAATGTTATGGAGTTGATTATGTTAAAATCTGGATGATGGAATTTTTTTTATTTTAGGGTAAATCAATCTGCCCTCCACTGACTCAAATCATAGAGTAGCAGCAAACTTAGAAATGCTGCTTCACTACCTCCCAATCTCCCTGCTTTGAATTGTTCTTTATAAATTATAATAGAAGAGAATACTACTTTATTAATCCCCATGGGGAAATTAATCTTCTGCATGTAACCCATCCAAACACCCCATACACAAACACACAGCCATAAGCTGGAGAGGCCTGAGGGCACAATGGCAGGAGCTTGCATCTGATCTTGACTCTGGCAGCCCTCTGGTTGCCAGCTGTCATTTTGCCAGATTCTTGTGCCATCTGGCCAGGGATTCGAACCAGCAACCTTCGGACTACTAGTCTGCTTCTCTAACCTCTGGGCTACCTACCGCCCAAGTTGCCCACCTATTATTTCCACCAGCCCACCCTAATATAGCAGGCTAAAACCGGCCCTGTTGACAACTCAAATTATCATGTACATTTCCAATGACTTGTTTTCCTAGATATATTCATCTGTGGCACAGAGTGGGAAGTTTTGACAAATCTGTTATGAGCTGGCCTAATGCTGCAATTCCCAACATTAGAATAAATCAATAGTAAGAAAAAAAGAAAATCAAAAAAACAAGTGCATTATGTCAAGTCAGCCTGCATTTTTTTCAAATCCTGCCTACAGTGCCCTGTGTAGTTTGGTACTCAGTTTCGGAACCTTGACATTTTGTTTGGGCAACCTCAAAGTTGCCCAAAAAAAAGTAGATAAGCCCGAGCAGCATGGCAAAGGCAGATGGAACTGAGGACAAGTCGTTCAGGATTTACACTCCCTCAGTGACAACCCCAGTATCTTTGGGTGAATGTAAAAGATCTTTGGCTGTGACCGGAATGGATCGCTATTCCCTCATTTGTATTTCCCTATATAGTGCTGCTCTATTAGTGCACTAATTAGCGGTAAATCACACATGATTAATGAGTGAATTCGGACACTTACTTCTTCTTCCTTCTGTTGTGAGACCTGCAAAAACCGCCACTTACTCTTGTTGTTCTCTCCTGACTAGATCCTTGCTTGTGTTCTATTAAAATCTCATGAGTACGTCGCTTTGGATAAAAGCGCAATTGCAACATTGGGCAAAGTATGAATAATGTGTTTGACACAAATATTTGTTCCTTCTGAATTGGAGAAAACAAATTCAACTGAAAATAACTTGAGCAGCTTTTCTCGTTGAACTCAGACGTGAAGGGGCGGGGTTTGTTTCAGTTCCTCAAAAAATAGTTTCTTGGCATTTACTTCTCCTAGACATAGATTTACATATATATATATATATATATAAATACGCCTTGGATTGTCTCACTTTGGTATATCATGCTTCTCACTTAGCACTTTCATTGTGTTTCTTAATATGCACTCAGTCTCCTCTAAATATCTAATGGATCAGTAAGGAGCAACATCTCAGAAATCTATCAGCAATCTGTGAGTGTAGCCATCTACAAATGACATGTCATACTTTTATTTGTTCTTACAATGAATCAAACATCAATCAAATATTTTGGAAATTTTGTTGGGCTTCAACTGGTCTGGAGTAGGGGTTGACCAATAGTGGACGATAAAATAATGATGGAGGAAAGGAAAATCAGCTATTTTTTATTTTTTTTACAAAAAATAAAGCTTGCATTAACAATACTGAAAGAAATGTAAAACTTTAGAATTTATTCGCAAATTGGATTGAATATCAAAGTAACACTAATAAACAAAATATGTCATAGTGGAGCAGTATGCTACAGCTTAAAGTTATGTGCGCAGGCGTCGAGCAGGACGGACGCTTGTTGCAGTTGCTCTCGCTCTTTTTCCTAAATATCTCTTTCTATCTTGTTGTTTTAGCTTAGCTAAGTAGGCTAACTGTCACATGTGAGGTGGGGGGCTGGACTCAAACGCAAGACCGGCTCAACAGGGATAATGAAAAAGGCTTTAATTGAAGAACTAAGGCTGAATCCAAAACAGAAAATCCAAAAAACTAAATCAGCCAACAGGCAAAAGGCAAACAAAAATCAAAACCTGGCAGGGACAGTCATAGAAGACCTCCACAGGAACACAGGTACACACAGACTGATTACACATGAGGGACAGCTGGCTGGCAGGGGAGAGTCCGGGAGGTGATTGGCTGATGACAGGCAGGAGAAGGCGGAACAAGGACACAAGTTTAACGAGCTGATGACAGACAGGTGTGGTGGTGCAGGAGGCGGGAAAGGTAACGAGGGGAAGTCCGAGGACCTCTGGAGGCTGGCAGGAGGATGGCAGGACTGGGGAGTGAAGGGAGAGATAGAGCAGGACCAGGAACAGGGGCAGAACACGCAGACAGGGCATGGCTGGCGTAACTCACCAAATCCCCGAGGAGCTTAGGAGAAAGTTTCGGGGACGAAGGGGTAAAGAGAAGGAGGTCAAGACAGCGGAGGGCAAAGGCACGGAGGGGGAGAAGGAGACACAAGCCGTATCTCCCCTCTCTCATCATGGGCGACATAACGTCACTGGCGAATAAGATGGATGAGCTAACGGCGCTAGCCAGGAGTCAGAGGGAGTTCCGGGAGTGTCGTATTATGTGCTTTACTGAAACATGGCTGCACCAGGATATCCCCGACCACAACGTTTCCATCAACGGCTTTCAGACTGTTCGGGCCGACAGGGATTGCACCGAGAGCGGTAAGCGCATAGGCGGAGGGCTTGCTGTTCTCGTTAACATCGGTCACTTTACGATCAAGGAACGTATTTGTTGCCCGGACATTGAACTGTTAGCCGTGGGACTCTGGCCATGTTATTTGCCCAGGGAAATGTCACATGTCATCGTGGTGGCTGTTTACATCCCCCCCCCTCACACCGCCATAGCTCGACTCCAGACTCTACACCCGAGTGCCCTCATTAGCAATCTCAGGTGACTTCAACCATGTCACCATGGCAACAACCCTGCCCAGCTTCACCCAGTATGTGAGCTGTCCAACCAGAGAGGAGAGGACGCTGGACTTGTTGTATGCTAACGTGAAGGATGCATACATACATACCTCAAGCCCTGCTATGTGCCTCTGGTGAAAAGACAGCCTGCGACCACAAGGACAGTGAGAAGATGGTCGGAGGCCTATGAGACACTTCAGGGCTGTTTTGAGGTGACAGACTGGCAGACACTCTGTGAGACGCATGGAGAGGACATTGATGGGCTCACAGAGTGCATCACAGACTACATTAACTTCTGTGTGGACTGCGCTGTCCCAGCAAAGACTGTCCATTGTTGTCAAATAACAAGCCATGGGTTGGGCTGGGGCAGCAGGTTGAGGGCAGCAGACACCAACAGACTCAACAAACTGATCCAGGCCAGTGACGTTGTAGAGGTGGAGCTGGATTCTCTGGCGGCAGTGTCACAGAGGATGCTGTCCAAGTTACATGGCATCTTGGACAATGTCTCCCACCCGCTCCATGACATGCTGGTCAAGCACAGGAGCACATTCAGTGCGAGACTCATTCCACCGAGATGCACCACAGAGCGCCACAGGAACTCATTCCTGCCTGTGGCCATCAAACTTTTCAACTCCTCCCTCAGAGTGTCAGACACTCTGAGTCAATAGACTGGCTCTTGGACTTATTTCACCCCTATCAGCAGTTTATAACCTCATAACTTATAACTTATATTTAAACTGTGCAATACAGATTTTTTTGTGCAATAATGCTTGGGAAGATAAGCAGGTTTGGCTTAGCTGTTAGTCCTTGGATGGGAGACCACCTGGTGCTGGAAGTGGTGTTGGAGAACCAGTAGGAGGTGCTCTTCCCTCTGGTCTCATGAATAATATCCCCAATGCCCCAGGGCAGAGACAGGGACTCTGTCCTGTGAGTGAGCACCGTCCTTCGGATGAGACGTTAAACCGAGGTCCTGACTCTGTGGTCAGTAAAGATCCCATCGGCACTCATCACAGAGTAGGGGTGTAACCCCGGTGCCCTGGCAAAATTCCCAAACAGGCCTTCCTTCCCTCATGGCCACCTAATCATCCCTCGTTACCTAACTGGCTCTTTCAGTCCTCTACTCTCCACTGAGATAGCTGATGTGTGGTGAGCGTTCTGCCACAAACTGGCTGCCGTGCATCACCCAGGTGGGTGCTACACATCGGTGGTGGATGAGTTGAGTCCCCCCCGATATGCGAAGCGCTCTGAGTACCTAGAAAAGCGCTATACAAATGTACTCAATTATTATTATTATTATTATTATTTAATTATTTACACTGGTATATATTGGACTATGATGCACATATTGTACATAATTCTTATTTCTCTTATTTCTATATTATTATTATTATCATTGTTATATATTGTAGTATAATGCACATATTTTACATATTTCCTACTTATTTCTATTTTTCTTATAATTTCTCTATGCTTATATATATTCTCTTCTACAATGTGAGCAACTGCAATGTAACCCAATTTCCCCTCAGGGATCAATAAAGTATTTCTGATTCTGATTCTGATTCTGATTAAATGAAAGATAGAGGGTAACACTTTACAATAAGGTTACATTAATTAGTTAGTTCATGCTTAATAAGCATTAACTAACCCTTAATTAACAGTTAACTAATGTGTAATTTACTAATGGTTTTCATTTTAAATTAATACTAAGGTATTAATTTATACATTATGTGGTGTTCATATTTTTGTTATTCAGCCAGTGTTCGTGGGTCTGGTGGACCGTGGACACAATCAAACAATTTTATGTTAAAATACTCAACAGATGTTTACTTCATCCCAATTACAAGCAATATAAACAGCATATATGGTTAATATTTGCCCTTTACCTTTGTTAGATCACATTTATGAATTAAAGTGCTACTCATTTTTTGTTTCTTTTTGAATAAAATGTAATAAAAAAAAAGAAAATCAATTATAATCAAAATATAAGTGGAAAAAATTCAACAAATTTACAAATGAAGCAAGGTTTTTCATAACTATTGATTTTTATTTATTTGAACTTCATTAGAAATTTAACCCATTCAGGTCAGTTTACACAACACAAGCTGAACACATACAGTAACCATGTCAGTCTAGACAACACATCAGCCCCATTGAACACATTGCCTTTTCATACCAGCCTATACAACACATGAGGGGCAGAGTTTTACTGTGTGTGTGTTGCATATGTACTTCTTGCACTTGATGCATGTATATTGTGTTTTTCTGTCCATCTTGGGTCCACACACTTCGCAGCGCTCCTTTTTGTTGCTGCTGGCCACAACCTAGAATAATGAAAAGATCAGGAATTTTACTAACACCTCTCTCTCTCGCAAGGCATGAGTGTCAGACATATACTGCAACAGCATCACACGCATACTTCAGGCTCTGCAGATGGTGGTTCTGTAGGTCGGGTGGATGGGGCACCAGCATTCTCCTCCTGAATCCTCCTCATGATGACTGCAGAGGCTGGGGTTCTTGGAACATGTTGTCTTCTCTGGATTTGAGGTCTCATCAGTGCCTTTCCCAGTTCCTCGAGAAAGAGGCGTCTCCTCTGGAGCTTCCCTCTGTTCCACTCTGGGTTCAGTGCCATCCAGATGACAAAGGCGTTGTACGCTGAGATGTCCAATATGTCAAAGAATATCACCAGTGGCCAGCGTAGGGTCCTCCTTTTGCAGCTGTAGGCAGTCACCAGCTTGTCCATGTTGTCCACCCCTCCTTTTGTGGCATTATAATCCATGATGATCTCTGGTTTTTGATGCTCCTGGCCACAGATTCTCCCATCCCTGTGCAGTGTACTCATGAGTACCACATTCTTGCCTTTCTTTGGCACATAGGATACCAGGGACGTGTCAGCCGTGTACACAAACTTGGAAGACTTGACACGCCTGTTCTTTGTAGTCAACAGTGGGGGTGGGAGCTCAGACTTGTTTTTCCGTATTGTTCCCACCATGGTCAGCTTCCTCTTTAGGAGCTCCTGTCCCAGCTTGTGCGAGGTAAAAAAATTGTCGCATGTGATGTTGTGTCCACTGAGTCCCTGAGTCATGTCCAGGACAACTCTCATTCCTTGATTTTTCTCAGGGGCTCCTCCATCAGGTTTCCCTGTGTAGACTTCCAAGTTCCAAGCATATGAGGAAGTGGCATCACAGGCAGCCCAGATCTTTATACCATATTTTGCAGGTTTAGATGGTATATACTGCCTAAAGGGGCAGCGGCCCCTAAATGGCATCAGCTGCTCATCAATGGTGACATTAGGCCCAGGGTTGTAAAACAGGGGGAGGCGGTGCACCCACTTGTCCCACACTGTCCTGATGGCAGCTAGCTTGTCTCTCTGCCGTCGAGCTGGTCTGTCGTCTCGGTTATCAAAGCGGATAATCCTGGAAATTATGTGGAAGTTTTCCAGAGACATTGTTGCACTGAAAGGTTTTCTGCCATTTTCTGCATCCCACAGGGATTCTGTGGATTCCCCTTTGGACCTGAAAACTCCAAAGTAGGCATGTAAATGGGTTTGGTCCATCTCCTTCCACCTCTCTCCAAAAACACGCCTTCCTTCTAAATTAGTGCAATCCAGAATAATTTTCTGGATTGCATTCCTGGTTGCATTCCTGCCCTGGTTGCATCCTTATCACATTGGCAGTCATGCGGGGTGGCTCATTTCTTGGGCAAGAAGACCATTCAATTTCACCATTTTTTGACATCCATATTTCTTCACTTGCTAGCTGCTGACGGGCTTGTTCTGGTCCTGGGGCTGGCTGCTGACAGGTTGGTCCTGGGGCTGGCTGCTGACGGGCTGGTCCTGGAGCTCGTCTTCGTTTTGGAACTAGCTGATGCTCAATCTCATCCTCTTCTTCAAAGTCACTGTCAGACTCTGAATTTTCAGAAATGTGATCCTCACATTCTGAAACCTCTTCCTCTACATCATCATCAAAAGCTTCCCTCTCTTCCAAAATCAATTGCAAGGCCCTCTGAGCAGAGAATCTTTTGGCCATCTTGATCAGTTGTGATAAGGAACCACACTGGCAAAGCTATATTTATTGTGTCCTGCCCCCAATTTGCAGCTGGGATAGATTGGTTCCCGCAAGACAGAGGGTAAAATAGGCGGGATTGTGAGAGCAGACCAACAATGTTGCAACCTTGTGCGGGAACGGCAGGGGCAGAAAACACACAACGCACAAAACTCACACTTACACTCACACACACACACACACACACACACACACACACACACACACACACACACACACACTAACAGCAGGCCCAGACAGGAGGAGGACAGAGTGAAGGTACACAGGACCTACAATTTCCACAATTTTATTTGCCCCTGGTCCAGTGGGCCCGAACATCCTGTATGTAATATAAATGTGTAGGGGGTGTACAGTGTGTGGTCATTGAAAATTGTGTTCTGATATATGTTCTTCACAGAAAATGAGCCAAGGCCAGTGAGTTTGAAAAAATGATTAATCGTATAATATTTCTTTGATAAAAAAAATGAAAACGGGTCCCACAGACCCGAACACCATACAAGGGTTAATAGTTTATAAAGATGACTATTAAATAATGTATAAATTAATACCTTAGTTAACATGAACACCATTAGTAAATGATTACCAGACACATTAGTTAACTGTTAATTAAGGGTTAATTAATGCTTATTAAGCATTAACTAATCCTTAATTAATGTACCCTTATTGTAAAGTGTTACCAGATAGGGTCAAACATCCATTTGATGTCATGGTTGTGACTTTTTGCCTTGTTCATTGTCTAGATTTTGTATTTCTTTGTGTATTATGTTTCTCTGTCTAGTTCTTTTAGTTCTACGTGTACCATGTTTCCTGTCTGCCCCAGCTGTGTCTCATTTGTAATCACACCCCATGTGTATATTAGTCTTGTTCCCCAGTCGGTCTTTGTCGGATCACCGCTCCGTTACATGTGTCAGTTTGTGTGAAGAGCTCTCGTTTTTGGTTACCTGTGTTACCTGTTTCAGTAAACACCCAGTCTTGGGGTTTGATCACCACCTGCTTCGCTGTCCTGCATTTGGGTCCTCACCACACCTCCTTGTGACAATTTGACATACGACAGGTTTCTATACCATGCACTCTTTCCCCCTAAAAGAATATTTGTGAAGTATAATTAAATGGTAAGTTATTATAGCACTAACAGACTGATGAAACACACTTGGCTCTTAAAAAGGACCAGTGCACCACAAGAAATAAATGACTGGTAACCAGATAATATCAGTGCAGTTAGTTGGAAGGAAAATACAACTACATAAAACACTGTAATTCGAAGACGGAAATTAATATTATTGTTATTGTATTATTATTAATGAGAAACACGTGAAACTAGATAGATTGGCTGAAAGCCTGCTGTAACCAACACATAAAGTCTGATCTGTCACTTAGCACCTGAGTCATTCTTTCTTTATTTTCAGATACACTGCAAAAAATATGAAGGCAGTTCAACTTAAAAACAGAAGTTTCCTTGCTGCCTTAAAATTGTGAGTTGACTGAAGTAGTGCTGAATAGTTAGGTCAAAGATCATTAGTTAGTTGTTCTAATGTAGAAAAGCTAACTGAGTGAACTTAAGACAATAAGTTCAAGTGAAATCCAGTGTTATTTATTTTTTCACAAGGTTTGCTAGGTTTAAGTTGGAGTTCCTCTTGTATCACATGATTAATACACAGCTCAGCATATAGCATGCAGCTGCAATACACTTACTTGTAGTGGATTGTACTTGCCATGTGTATCAGAGATACATAGATAAGATACATAGTAGATTTAATCTTTTTTTTTTTAATCAGAAATTGACCTATGATTACATAATAAGTCTCTATCCTATCTATCTCCAGAGTTTCTTGAGAGTTAAACCGAATGCAATGCATACTGGGAAGTCTGCTAATAAACTAACAGTGTTGAGTTTAGTGAATGCTCAGAATTTGAAGTCACAAGATGTGAACTCATGATTTTAAGTCATGAAGCTCATAACTAGCGCTTTTAAGTTGAAATTGACAAACACATCTATATACATAGTGTTAATGGATAAAGATTAGATGATTTCATTAAATTGCTCTATGAGTTTTTACAGTGTAGCTTTTTTAAAAGTGACTAGAAATGAGTATTGCAGAGCTGTTTTTTTTTTATTTTTTTCCTCCAGACCCCAGTGGTCAAATCTGAGAATGTTTGAATCATGCCATTCAGATTGTATGGATCCTGCTGAATTAATGATCTATTGTAAAAAAAAAAAAAAATGGAATATTTAATGTTGTTGAAATACTTTGATATTGTGAACAGGCTCTTGATTTTTGTTGTCCTTTGTTCTGTTACCAGCCAACCAATCCAAGCTAAAGCAAATGCTCTACCTGTAATAAAATGGTGGAACGGATCATCTGTGTCAAGTGCTCATCTGTCCTGATAGACAACCCACTGAGCAAAGATATTCCATCATCAGTGGTGTTTTGTTTCTGCTTTTTTTTTTTTTTTTTGCTTTTTAATCTTTTATATTGCTGTGTTCCATAAACCAATACAATTTTATTATTGATGTTAATTATACTTGCTTGGACACACATTAAAAACTTATAAAATCGTAGGCCTATTGGTTTATGGAACACAGCAATATAAAAGGTTAAAAAGCATATAAACTGAGAAAAAAAAACAACATTCTAGGTGATGACTGAGACTCTGATAACAGCCAAGCCAAATATTGGCTTGACCCACGTCTTGAACACTGCTTTCTGCATTTTGATTGAATTGAACACTTATTTAAAACTCTGCCTTTACACAAAGCAGTCACATTGACAAACTGACAGCACAGACTACAGTGTGATCACTCAGATCATCAAATGGTGATAAATGTGATGACAGAGTCAAATAACTCACGTCTGTTTTATTTTTTTCCACCAATGGACATTGATACTTCCTGATTCAAACACGGTCCCGCGCCCCCCCCCCCCCCCCCCCCCCCCCCCCCTCCCTCCCCCTCCCCCCTCCCCCCCCCCCCCTCTCTCTCTCTCTCTCTCTCTCTCTCTCTCTCTCTCTCTCTCTCTCTGATTTAGTTCCCCTTTCACTTATCGGCGTGGCACAGATTATTTTCAGCACCTAAAGGTATTGTAAGCAGCAGTTTACATGACAGTTTAGTGTATTTTACTTTACTGACTCTATCCAGGATGTGAATTCACCAGACAAGCGTCTTCCAAGGTAACATTACTGTTTGATGAATACACTAGTTGGCATTGTATGTTATGACTGTATAGACTTTTGCAAGACAAGGTGCTAAAATCTGTCAAATCATGAACCTACAGATGGCGTTCATAGTGCCATAATATCCAGCTTTTGTTGACTTTGTGGCCATAAAGAACATTGGGCCTCATTCAGCAATATCTTCCTACGTTTTTTCTTAAATTTGTTCTTGAGAAAGGTCCTAAGAAAAGTCTACGTCAGATTCATGACATGTTCTTAAACCGCAGAATTGTTCGCACCTGTGTTCTTATAATGATGAATCCCATTGTCCTCGTAAATTGAAAGCGCGTGCCAGGTGATCCTAATTAGCATAGGTAAAGGCCCTGCCAATCCCCATAAAAGGGCATGAGACTGCAGGGCCGTGTGCACACAGAAATCACACACAGAAGTCAAGTCAAGAATGCCCAAACAAATGTCTAAAGAGGGTGGAGCACCAGACTCCAAACGTAAAAAAAAAACTTCTATAGTTCTGAAGTGGAGGTGCTGCTGCAGGAAGTGAACACCAAATGAGCTGTCATATTTAGTAGAGTCAGTAGTGGATATAAAATAACAGAAAAAAAAGATGCATGGGATCCCAATTAACATAATTGATATTAATTGAAGTCTTAGTGTTTGTTTATTTTAAAAGACCATACTTTGTAAAATAATGAAAATAATTATTCAAAAATATTATAAATGATAAAAATATTATTGTAATTTAAATCCTATAATATTATACAACTGTAGAATTGAAGGAAACGCAATAACCACTTATTTTGCACAAACATGTCAGCACTCAAATGTGCGTAAGTGTGCTCTTGAGTGTGCATAGATTCTTTTCTTACCTAAGAACAAATCCCAAATAAGAAAACATTGGTGAATGTCAGAATCTTCGTGAAACCTGCGTAAGTGGGTTTTAAGAAGAAATTTCTTCTTAAGAACGGTTGGTGAATGAGGCCCATTGTTTTATTTGTGACATTTAGTGGAAGCCTGGTAAACTCTAGTTAGGTTGTAATCTCAAATCATTGTATTGATGAAATATGCAGGAAGTGTCAGAACTAGTGTGAAAGCTCAGATGTTGGGCCTCATGCAAGAACCACTCTACAAACAGATTTGTTCTTAAATCACTTCCGAGCGATTTAAGAGAACTTGCCGCATTCACCAATTTTCTCGTATTTACAATTTCAGAGTCACGTACAATCAACTTGCCGTTCTCCAAAGCAAAAAAAAGTTTGAATATATAAATGACACTGTAAAGTAATGTATAATCATATTGAGATTAACCAGTACAGTGGTTATAGTCATAGGAAAAATAGCAAGGGAGCACTGATGGCTTTTCCAAAAGAAGGTAGTGCGTAAATTATTTTACCAGAGCCGCATAAAATCTCATAAGTATCCATGTGGGTTACATAGTAGCCTATAAGTGCGCTCAATACAAAGACAAAACAAAAAACACTAATAATTGCCAGGTTATTTGACAAACACTCAGATGAGACAAAGGCAAGGTTAGATTGTATTGGGGAAAAATACATTATAGAGGGAGATAAATCAGATTTCTAGGCTATTTTACTCCAGTTGATAACTTTAATGTGGGTAAGTGCAAGTGAATCTATATTTAGGTCTTACCAGGTTGAGGTGCAAGTCACTGTCTAGGGCGACATCCTCTGCTGAACACCTGACACTGCTATATCTCCAGTTATGGCAGGTATAGGCCTATTCTTTCATCTGTCTGTGTAACGGATAATTCCTCATGGCATCTAATTTCATGTCAAGCCATTTCTTTTTTTATTTCTGTGACAGTGCCCTAACGACAAATCACTATAGTCCTATAATATTCCTATAACACTCCGATAGGGACTTAGAGTGTCTGTGGTGCTCACTAGAGAGTTTATAGTGACCTTATCATGGTATTTCTATCTTCTGTAGTATCACTATAATATTCCTATAGGGAATTATAGCTTTGTTGTGATATTTATTTATCTAAAATGTATAGGAATAGGTATAGTTGTTTATCGCAAGGGAGCGCACAAAGTTATTTTTCCCCATTCCTTGGCTTTAGCAGGGCCTTTGATTCCACTATTGAATTATATTAAATATTATATGCTTTGGTTGACGTATTTCTAATAGTAGGACTTCAGTCTCAGAGCTGGTAGACTTCTCCTTAGTCTTCCTGTCAGTTTTATGAATGAAGCTTCCCGACATATGGGCCGGACGCCTAACCTTATATGGCATTATTGTGGCGTCAGTTATGCAAATTCTGTCATGAACAAATTGTCATGAACGCATCTATTTCGACCTCACTCTGACCGTCACCACGGTCTTCAACTTGAATTATGCCATCCTTCTACCTATCTACGAGACCATTATATCAACAGAGTCATGTGACTGACCTTAAGAGGCTGGGCCCGGAGTCTATAAAGCATCCAGTGAACATGCCTCTTCCTCTTTGCCTTTCTCGCCTCACCTGAGACCAGTATGTTGTGCATATTAGGAAGCCAATAATCCGTCACTTTGTTGTGCAGGCGCCTTGTGTCCCTGAGGATTTTCGACTGGTGAAGTCGCTACTGGTGGGGTGCTTTGAGCATTGCCTCCGCCGTAGTTGTGCTACTTGCATGTAACTTTCTGTTTGTTTGCAGGTAGGAAAATTGGTACACCTGTTGTTGATTGTTCCCATAGCCCGTTGGCGTTTGGGTAAGTAACCTAAGTTGGTATTATTGTTTCCTTTGGGCAACAAGCCCAACGTTAGCCACTGTTCGCAGCGGGCAGTGTTACTTTATGTTGCCTATAGGGCAGTTTTGAATAGTTTATTTACTGCTGGCCACCTGATAATAACATGGCTCCTCAGACATGTCGTTTTTGCGGGGCAGCCATGGACCTGCACGACGGTCACCGGGAGTGTCCTTCTTGTTTGGGCAAGGCTCATTTGTTGGAGGATGTGGAGAGTCCCCAGGGTTGGGGAGCATTCTCCCCATGCTGCGGCAGTTCTTTCTCCTCACATCTGTGGTAGAGAATGGGAACGTAATCCTGAACGTCGTTCCCACAAATGCCAGCAGGGGCATTCTCATGGGCATAGCAAGAAACGAGCCCCGGAGTGTGCCTCTCCGCCATCGCGTAGACCAGCCCCCCCCCCCCCCCCCAAGGGAGACAGGAGGGCAGGAGGACACGCAGCTGCAAATTTTAGCCGCCATTCGTGGTCTGGCAGATAGGGTGAGCATGATCGAGGCTCGAACCCAGAGGGCGGCTCCGCCGGAAGCAGCTTTTTCAGCGGGGACCTCCCCTGGGGACTTACCGGCATACCAAGAGGCACCGGCAGAACACCCTGATTCCATCTCCCTCTATGCACAGGGTTCTTTCTTGGAGGAGGGTGGACACCTAGAGGTTGCTGAGGAGTCAAATGGCCTTAGCTCATCTCACCCAGGGGGGTCTGCGTCTGCAGATGATGGTACTGAGGAGCCCAGTCCCAGTGATGTGATTTCTAAGGTGTTGAGTGCTGCTAAGATTATAGGGCTTGCGCCCCCAGTTGAAGCTCCTAGTTCATTAGAGGGGGTCTGGGCATTTCGCAAACCCATCCCTCAGTGGCTATTCCTGCAGTGGAGGATTATTGTCAGATGTTGAAGAGGTCGTGGAATGCTCCTGGCAGTCCCCTCAGTTTAATTCAGGCTGCAGGAGGTTAGCTAAGGCGCGGTACCCGCCTGAGGCCGGCTTGGGTGACATGCCACCAGTGGAGAGGGAGATGGCAGCTTTGACCTCTCTTGGCTCGGATAGGGTGACTGCAAATCCACGCTGCCCTCGGAGGGAATGTGACAAGACAGACCGCCTGGGTAGTAGGACCTATAATGCAGCTGCTCGTGCAGCTCGTGCGGGGAATGCACTTGCTGTCCTCTTAGAAGGACCGCTAATACGGGTGACCAGGACACCGAGAACCTAATAGATGCTGCCCTGTCTACACACTCCCAACTTACCCGTGACGTCGGTTCGGCTATGTCATCAGCTATGATGACTCGCAGGCAGGTCTGGCTGGCTCAGACAACTCTCCCTGAGAACATCAAGAGGGAACTTACCAACATGCCTGTGGTGCCGGGGCGAATGTTTCACTCAGACTCGCAGAGTGTGCTGGACAAAGCCGAGCAGTCTCTGCAGACTCGGGAGTGCGTGCAACGCACATTCAGTCGCCCTGTGATGGCGAGGCAGAGGCCGACGGGCCAGCAGTATCCATACCAGGCTGCTTGGGGAGTCTTGGTCGCATGGCAGGCACCAGAACTTGTGTGCCCAAGGCTTTGGCAATGCTGCTGGAAGGCCGCATCAGCAGCAGCAGGGGTTTCAGCCCCGACCCAGAGCGAGAGGGGCTCCTCAAAGGAGACGCCCCCCCAAGGGTCCAAGGACCCAGGGGGGTTCTGAATAGGAGTGGTGGGGCACCGCTGGGGTTCACTCCCAGCCTGGACAGCTGGGAGAAGGAGTTATCGGACCCCTGGGTATTGGCTACAGTCGCAAGGGGATACAGAATCCAATTTCGGTGGCGGCCCCCACCTTTTTCCAGGGTCCATATGACATTGGTCAGGGACCCAGTCCAGGCAACAGTGCTGGCGGAGGAGGTTGTGACACTTCCACAGAAGGACGCAATTGTAAAAGTAAGTCCCAGCGAACAGCGCACTGGCTTCTAATCAATGTATTTCCTTGTTCCCAAAAAGGATGGTGGGCTTCGTCCCGTCTTAGACCTCCGGCGTCTGAATGCATACGTAAAGGTATTGCCTTTCAAAATGCTACACACAAGGCACATCCTGGAGTCGATCAAGCGAGGGGAGTGGTTCACCACTATTGATCTGAAGGACGCCTATTTCCACGTCCCCATTTGTCGGGTACATTGGCGGTTTCTGCGGTTCGCCTTTCCGGGGCAGGCTTACGAATTCAAGGTCCTGCCATTTGGTCTCTCCCTGTCTCCCAGGGTGTTCACCAGGGTGGTAGCAGCCGCTCTGTCGCCACTCCAGAGGGCAGGCATAAAAATACTGCCATACCTGGACGACTGGCTGGTCTGCGCCCCATCCCGCGAACAGGTTGTGCAGGACACCGAGAAGGTCTTGTCCCACGTCCAGTCCCTCGGCTTCAAGGTGAACTTGAAGAAGAGCAACCTCAAGCCGAGGCAGGAGACAGTCTTTCTGGGACTCTGCCTGAACTAACTCACAATGACGGCATCTCTTACTCCTCAGAGAGTAGCACCAGAGATCTCTGGCTTTCTCCCTGACCAGATGCTCTCTGCTTTGCTCCTTGCCAGCTTATCTATTATCAGCCATATTTTCCTGTTTTTTCCTGTTTTTCACCGCTGACCAACTATTTTTAAGTATTTTTCTTTCTGTTGCTGTTCTTTTTTATCTTTTATTTATTTATTTTTTATTGTTACTGTGGGAAAATGCCGATGGTTAAAGTCAGTGACTCTTCCTCCTGCTCTGACTGTGCTGGCTGCCTTCGGTTATCACAGCAAATTACTGAACTGGAAGGAAGGATTCTTACTCTTTACCAAATCAGCCAGGATGAGCAGCTCATTGACACACTGTTTGAGTCTTCAGCCCACATTCCTCATGTAAAAACATCTGGTAAAAGTACAGACTCCAACAATACGACCCATACTACGGACCTAGCTGACACTCTCCCCTGGGTTGACCCAACTGCAAATGAACACGCTGCAAATGGACCAGCCGTGGAGGCATCCCCTCCGCCACTCGCTACAGACACCATCTCCGAGCCGCAAGGTGGACTGGCCCCGGAGGCATCCCCACAGCTACTCGCCACAGATATGGGCTATTGGCACAGCAAGGGTGCTAGACCAAAAGTCTCTACTCCTGGTGAGCTGTGGTCGGACGTTGTCCGCTGTAGGGGCAGCGGAGGAAACAACAACAAAAACAAGAGGAAACCCCAATACTCTCCCCAATACACTCCCCGGCCAGGACTGCAACTGGAGAACAGGTACAAAATACTCAGTGAGCCGGATCCAGTGACTGCTAATGCTAATGACGGCACTTCCATGATGCAGCCCAGTACTAGCCGCAGAGCTAATGCTAATGCTAATGCTAATGCTAATGCTAATGCTAATGCTAATGCTAATGCTAATGCTAATGCCAGCACTGGTCCCAGTGCTAACAGTAATGCTACCCCCAGGCACTCAACACCACCGGCTACCTCCAGGCGGAAAATGCGGCCTGCTAATCAACATGCGAGGCCGAGGGCCAGAAGAAATGTTGCTAATTCCACAGCTGATAAGCCGAGGGCCAGAAGAAATATTGCTAATTCCTCAGCTGATAAGTCAGACACTATTCTGATTGGGGACTCTATAACCAAGCATGTAAGAATGGCAAAGACTGAAAATCTAACTATGGATGACACATCTGTCAGAGAGCTAACAGGGCTGTTGCCAGTCATCCTCTCTACACATCCAAGTAACATGAGGATTATTATTCACACTGGATCTTTTGACATTCTGCGAGGGAAAACTGGCTCTGAGATCCTGAAAAAAGACTTTTGCCTGCTACTGGAGAAGCTGAGTGACTGTCAATCGCAACATGTATTCATTTCAGGCCCCATTCCAACCCTGAGGAAAGGAATCGAATCCTTCAGCAGACTCCTTGCCCTGAATACATGGCTGACATCGGCGTGCCTCACCCATGGGATAAAGTTTATTGACAATTTCAATATCTTTTGGAACTGTAAAGACCGCTTTATGCCTGATGGGATTCATCCGAACAGCACTGGTTCCAGATTACTCGGCGCCAATCTACGTCATGCTCTTGGGATGCCACACCAAAACAAGAATGCACAGATAACCACGAAGGACAAGGACTGCACACACAGGCAGACAGCCTGTACCTCTCCCCCCTCACCTGACCCTCGGCTTCACATCACCCAAGGCATTCAGAGGAGGTCTCTGTCCCAATCAGGGATGCAACGCCCCCCCTCCCCCCGTCCACCACACTCACCAATCAAGGAGTTAGTCAAAGCTGCCACGCTGAAGCTCAGCCAAATTGACTCTCCAGCATCCACTCCCTCCCCTGTCTCTCCTCTTAGGTTCACAAGCCAGATGGAGGACTTGGTGAAGTCTGGGATCAAAATGATCCCACTCACCCCCAGCTTGGCCAGGTCACGGGTATTGCCATCACCTATATGCCGCCCACCAACGCCCCCCCGGCGCATCTGTCCCCCCCCAACGCCCCCCCGGCGCACCGCTATCAGTGTCGGCAGCAACTAGGACACACTGGGCCTCTGCTGTTCAAGAACTGTTATTCATAAATTATCTGATAGCAAGCTGAGGTCCTGGGAGAGAACAACCTTCCCAAATACAATAGCCACAGTGTCAAGACAAAGATTACATAAGTGGGTCACAGTAAAATCTTCCAATCCTACAAATTTGATTCACATTCCCTGTAAGCCAAGTATCTCAGGCCCTGCTCCAACAAACCTAAAATTAGCCCTATTTAATATCAGGTCCCTGTGTAACAAGTCACTTTTAATCAATGATTTTATAACCTCTTACAAGCTTGATTTTATGTTTTTAACAGAGATCTGGCTGGACACCAAGAATGGGAATGCTATCCTTATTGAATCCACCCCACCAAATTTCATATTTGAGTTTGAAGCACGACAGAACAAAAAAGGAGGGGGTGTTTGTGCCTTTTTTAGGGATAGGTTCCTTTGTAAGAAGTTATCATTTGGAGAATTCTCATCCTTTGAATATGTGTCGTTTAAAATGGAAATGAAATTCTCTCCATGTATTCTATATTTAGTTATATACAGGCCACCAAAATACTCCCCACATTTCCTTGATGATTTTACTGAGATGCTTTCAATTATCTGCACTGAATTTGACTGTGTAGTCATTACGGGTGATTTTAATGTACACATAGATAATGTCAGTGACAAAAATGCCAAAGAACTTTCAGCCATACTTGACACGTTTGATCTGTCTCAACATGTGAAAGGGCCGACCCATACTAGAGGACACACTCTAGATCTGGTTATTACTAAGGGTGTTAACATTTCAAATGTCACTGTGCTTGATGTTGCTCTATCAGATCATTTCTGTGTATTCTTTGATTTGTCTATTACACCAAAAATCAACATTAGATCTGAAACTGTTAAAAAAAGGTACATTAATGAGAATACCACAACACTTTTTATGGAAGCCTTCAAATCTGAAACTGCCCCAGCTTCAAATCATGTTGATGATCTACTGAATGCCTTCAATTCTAAAATTTCAAATGTAATTGATGCCATTGCTCCTGCTAAGGTTAAAATGATTGCTAATAAGCAAAAGGCACCATGGAGAAACACTCATTCTGTAAGGGCACAGAAAAGGGAGTGCCGGAAAGCAGAGCGAAAATGGCGTAAATCAAGCCTCCAGATTCACTTTGAAATCTATAAAGAAAAATTACATATTTACAGTCTGAACTTGAAAAGCGCTAGGCAATCATTTTTCGCTGAGATCATCAACAAGAACAGTAACAATTCACGCATCTTATTTGCTACCGTTGACAGGTTAACTAACCCTCCGGTTCCAATATCCCCAGAACTAGTTTCTACCAGCAAATGTAGCAAGTTTGCATCCTTTTTTAATGACAAGATTCAAGGCATCAGACATGCGATTAACTCCTCAATGCCAAACAAAAAAGCATCATCACTGCAGTCTCCCAGATGTAACATGGTAGGTATGACACAATTTAATCCCATTGACGATAAAACACTCGAAGAAACTGTGTCAAATCTCAAATCATCCACCTGTTGCCTTGATGTTTTACCCACTAGCTTCCTTAAAACAGTTTTGAGCAGCCTGGCAAAAGAACTAATACTTGTAGTTAACAATTCTCTCCAATCTGGCATTTTTCCAACGGCTTTGAAAACTGCAGTCATTAAGCCTCTCCTAAAGAAGAGCAGTCTTGATGCAACTGTACTGGATAACTATCGACCGATATCAAACTTACCGTTTTTAGGTAAAGTTATTGAAAAAGTTGTTCACCAACAACTTAGTAACTTTTTAATGCTGAACAATTGCTTCGATAACTTTCAATCAGGATTTCGGCCCCATCACAGCACTGAGACTGCACTCATAAAGGTACTAAATGACATTCGCCTGAACAATGACTCAGGTAAAGTCTCTGTTTTAGTACTGTTGGATCTTAGTGCTGCCTTTGACACTGTGGACCATACAATTCTATTACAAAGATTAGAAAACTGGGTGGGACTCTCTGGAACTGTCCTTAAGTGGTTCAAGTCATATCTTCATGACAGAAAGTACTTTGTCTCCATTGGAAACTGTGTGTCCGAGCAGATGGCCATGACCTGCGGGGTTCCACAGGGGTCCATTTTGGGACCTCTCCTGTTCAATCTCTATATGCTTCCGTTAGGCCAAATCCTACAAAATAATAAAGTAGCCTACCATAATTATGCAGATGACACGCAAATCTACATATCACTTTCACCAGGTGACTATGGACCTGTTGAAACTCTGTGTCACTGCGTCGAACAAATCAATGACTGGATGCGGCAAAATTTTCTCCAACTAAACAGAGATAAGACCGAGATAATTGTCTTTGGAGCACAGAAAGAAAGACAGAATGTCTGCTCTCACCTTGACTCCCTGTCCCTCATAACTAAGAGTCAAGCCAGAAATCTTGGCGTTATCCTGGACTCAGATTTAAATTTCAATAGCCACATCAAATCGGTAACTTCGTCAGCCTACTACCATCTAAAAAATATTGCAAGAGTCAGAGGACTAATGTCCAAACAAGACCTAGAAAGGCTTACCCACGCCTTTATTTCCAGTAGATTGGATTACTGCAATGGTCTGTTCACAGGGCTTTCAAAAAAAGCTCTTCGGCAACTCCAACTTATTCAGAACACCGCTGCCAGGGTCCTGACGAAAACTAAGAAATACGACCACATTACACCAGTTCTAAAATCCTTACACTGGCTACCAGTCACTCAGAGAATTGATTTCAAAATCTTGCTGCTTATCTACAAATCACTCTGTGGCTCTGGGCCCAAATACATCTCTGACATGCTTGTGCCATATGAACCTTCTAGGAACCTTAGGACATCTGGGGCTGGCCTACTGGCTGTCCCAAGAGTTAGAACAAAACACGGTGAAGCAGCGTTTTGTTATCATGCAACACAGACCTGGAATAACCTCCCAGATGATATTAGACAGGCCCCGACTCTGACCACTTTTAAGTCAAAGCTAAAAACTTTCTTATTTTACATTGCCTACTCTACCCTGTAATGGCTAAAAATGTATCTTTTCAGCTCAGCTTTTAAATAACCTTAATTTTAACTCTTTCTGTTCAGGATCCCAACAGAGCTGACACGGGCAAGTACGAATTTTCATTCGTCTTGTCCAGGTAATGCTTACTTGCGCATGAGTGAACACTATATGTGGGGGGGACAGAGCTTTACCCTGTATGATTCTCATCCATCTCTGGATGGTGAGGTTTTTGACCAAGAGGAGAATCTATGATTCTCGTCTGCCTTAGGCAGTGAGATCTGACGTAAACATCAGATCAAGAGTAGAATCAGGAAGGACAGGGGAAAAGAAAATTACAGAAAAACATATGGGTTCACTCACAATGTGCATCTAAAAGTGGAAGTATTTGCTGTATTTGTTGTGTTCTTTCATCTTTCTATCTCATTTGATTTGAACTAAACCAGTTTACTTTTAAGTCTTTTATCTTTTGTATCTCTTGTCTGTATTTTTGCACTTTTTACCTTTACTGTATTTTTATCACCCTGTAAAGCACTTTGAATTGCCCCAGTGTATGAAATGTGCTATACAAATAAAGCTGCCTTGCCTTGCCTTGCCTTGCCATTATACTGTACTATTGTAATGTCCTATTTTCCTTCCTGTTCCCTTCCAGACCACACGCACAAACATACCTATACACCCTGAACCTGAATAAACGCTTTAAAAGGAATTCCTGTCTACCGTGTCCTGACAGACACCCCGCAGTGATAGTCCAACTCCTGATTCCTGAACTAGCTTATCCTCCTTATCCTACACAGTGTTTTTATGAAGTGTGTTAAACCAAATAGTGCTTTTTTGCATTTTAATGCAGTTGTTTTACATGACAATAATTTTAAAAAGGTTTTTTGGAGTACAGAAATAGAAAGGCTGATTTTAGTTCTTTTCAACAATGGTGGGATATTGGGAAGTGTCAGATAAAGCAGTTTTGTCAGCAGTACACTGGCAATGTCACAAAGGACTTAATCAGATCTGTAAGAGATCTAGAGATTGAAGTGGTGGAACTCCAGGGTTCAGCAGAGTCCACAGGAGATCGAGGCCATATTAAGGCTCTCAAATCTAAAAAGTCTGCTTTGGCGAACCTGCTGGGTATTACGGCACAGGGGGCGCTGGTACGCTCACGGTTTTTGAATGCCACACGAATGGATGCCTCATCTCACTTTTGGCCGAATGGCCAAAGAAAGATCATTCACTCACTGTGTTCGAACACTGGTCTGTTGCTGTCAGAGTCTTCTGAGATTTGCAAGTATGCAGCAGAGTTTTATGGTGATCTCTACCAGAGCGAGCATAAAGAGGATCCAGAGTGCGCACAAGCATTCTATGATGGTCTACCAAAGATTGACAAGGACTCTAATGCAGAGCTTGAGTCACAACTGTCTCCTGATGAACTGTGCACTGCTGTGCAGAGTCTGGAGAGCGGCAAGGCGCCAGGTGTTGATGGTCTACCTGTAGACTTTAGACTGAAGACTGAAGTCTTTCTGGCGAGAAATCGGTGAAGACTTGTTGTCTGTTCTGAGAGACAGTTTGACTAAAGGGCGCTTACCACTGAGCTGCAGGAGGGCCGTCCTTACTCTCCTGTCTTAAAAAGCAGACTTGCAGCAGATAAAGAACTGGAGGCCGGTGTATCTGCTCTGCGTCGATTATAAGATCCTCTCTCAGGTGTTGGCCACTAGACTGAGAGAAGTGATGAAGCAGGTCATTCATGTTGACCAGACCTGCTGTGTGCCTGGCAGGTTGATCACAGACAATATCACTCTAATTCGGGATGTTTTGGACGTCTCTAGTTCATTGGGGTTTGAAACTGGTCTTATTTCCATAGATCAGGAAAAGGCTTTTGACCGGGCTGAACACCAGTAATTATGGCAAACTCTACAAGCTTTCAGTTTCAACCCAGGTTTTATAGCTAAGATCCAGGCTCTGTACAGTGACATTGGGAGTGTACTTAAAATGAACGGTGGTTTGAGTGCTCCTTTTAAAGTTCAGAGGGGAGTCAGGCAGGGTTGCCCTTTGTCTGGTATGTTGTATTCTCTGGCTATTGAGCCCCTGCTGCATAAACTCAACTTTTAAACTAACTTTCTGCTTATGCTGATGATGTAATAATGTAATTTAATTTCGTCAGCAAAGGTTAACTGGGGTAAAAGCGAGGCACTGATGGTTGGAGAGGGGTTGTGTAGGATGCTCAGTTTACCTCAGTGCTCAGTTTAATATCTGGGAGTGTTTCTGGGGACTGAGTCTTTTGTAAATAAGAACTGGGAAAATGCTTTAGAGAAAGCTGAAGGACGTCTTAGCAAATGGAGATGGAGACATGGAATGTTGAGAGTGTGGAGTATGTTCAAGAAAGAGAGACTGTAATGGTCTGACTCTCTGTACTGGCTTTGAAAGGAACCAGCGATTTATGGAGGACGTTTAGTCACAACCTGTGGGGTTGGACCCACAGTCTTAAAACTGTTCTGCATGGCGAAAATCGTCACACTGGGTGACGTAGTGAACTTGGCGGGACCAAACCTGGACAATGCTGCTGTACTAGCGTCTCACCTGGGAGTGAGATCCACACGGCTCATTGGTCAGCTGCTTGACAACTGGAGATGTCAGCTTACAGAGAAGGAATGTTCTTTGTTAGCAGCATCCTGACAGTGAAGATCCTTTTCCATCACTGATGATTGCTCCTGATTTTAAAGATTGTGTGGGTCCTTTTTTAGAAATGGGGGATGCAGTTAATGTGTGGAGGGCATTATACAAACCACTGTTAACAAAAACAACTGGTGATCTGCAGTGGAGGATCTTGCAGAAGATTTGTTCATCAGAATGCTAAAGGCCAGAGTACGGGTTGATTTTAATTATTATAGTGCTATGAAGGATCTGGATAAATTAATATATACTGTATCTGGTCTTATGGAGGTGCGCTGTGCTCTGTTGAGGGCAAGGATCTTATCTTTAGAGATTAATTGAACTTGAAGGAAGGCTTGTACTTGTTTTTGTTTGTTGGAAGTTGATTGATTCTATTGTTACTGACACAAATATGATTTTTCTTTTTGTAACTTGCTAAATTGTTTTTAATAAAAAGCTGTTAAAATTCAAAACTCTCTCTCTCTCTCTCTCTCTCTCTCTCTCTCTCTCTCTCTCTCTCTCTCTCTCTTCTCTCTCTCTCTCTCTCTCTCTCTCTCTCTCTCTCTCTCTCTCTCTCTCTCTCTCTCTCTCTCTCTCTCTCTCTCCAGAGTCTGTGAGGCTGGTGAATGGGACTAGTCTGTGCTCAGGCAGACTGGAGGTGAAGTCTAACCAGTTCTGGTCCGCAGTGTGTGAAGCTGACTTTGACCAGCAGGATGCAGATGTGGTCTGTAGGGAGCTTGGCTGTGGAGCTCCTTCAGTCCTCCAGGGGGCGCTCTATGGAGAAGTGGAGGCTTCAATGTGGACCAAAGAGTTCCAGTGTGAAGGCAGTGAGTCCGTTCTCCTGGACTGTGGAAGCTCAGGCTCAGCTAGAAACACCTGCTCACCTGGCAAAGCTGTTGGACTCACCTGCTCAGGTAGAAGAGGAGCTGTAGCTTGGATTTGGCTTCATTTCTGTTCTAATCAAAGTGACTTTACTTCTTTTACTAATTACTCTCTTGTCCCTGTTCAGCTGATGATGTCAGGTTGGTGGGAGGAGCCAGCCGCTGTGCTGGTGGACTGGAGATGAAACAACATGGAGACTGGAGACCAGTTTTGTCCTCTGACTGGAGCCTGAAGTCAGCAGCTGTAGTGTGTAGACAGCTGGACTGTGGCTCTGCTGTTTCAACAGAAAGGAGAGAGGATTCCTCATCAAGATCTGTATGGAGGATCAGGTCTTCCTGTCTTCAGTCTGGGTCTACACTGAAGGAGTGTGTATCACCATGGTCTCTCCCTTCCCCTTTCAGCCTGCAGATCACCTGCTCAGGTAACACCATCAATGACATCAGCTATGACAGTAAGTTTCCAGTCTCTTCCTTCCTCTGTCACAGTGACAGTCAGTGGTTTACATTGGACTGAACTGTAAAGTTATCCAGGACAATGGCATCCTAAAGGGAAGAGAAGTTGTTGCTGGAAGCTCACTGGTTCAAATCCCCCTCTTTTAATGTGGTGCCCTTCAGCAAGGCAGCTCCCCCCTAACTGCTATAGTGGAGCTGTTAACATAATAATGTATTACGTTAGTCAAGGCAGCAGTTTGTCTCTGAGCTTGTTCATGTATTTTGGAAAACAATGTGAGTCTATGAGTTCAAACCTGCAGTAGAACAGACAGTAGGAGCTTCTGACTGTGGAAATACATCAGAGGATTTAGACTTTTCATGGGCGATAATGGAGACAGGAAAAAAATATTCTGATATTATCCTTTCAACAAATAAGAACTGAATCTAGATCAATATTGCAACTTGACTTTCTCTCTCCCTGTCTCTGTTCATCTGTCTGTCTGTCTCTCTGTCTGTCAATTTAATTCCAAATATGCTTCATTGTCATTACAGTAAAGAAACGCATGTTGTCAAAGCAGTACAGTATATCAGTTACCGATCAACATTTTCACATTAAAATCCCCTCCCCCTTGTATCAGTGTGTGTGTGTGTGTGTGTGTCAGTGTAGACTCTGGGTTGCTGCATACTCAGCTCCCATACCCAGACTCTTCACCACACAGTGAGTGTCAGTAGTTCTATGTGTAAGTAATTAATGTTTGTGTAGAAATAATAAAATAAATGTAACATACAAACTTGTAATAAAAATATTAAAATATAATAATATAATATTTATGATAATAATCAACAATGATAAAACATAAAGGGATTAAATATAATAATGAAGGAAAAGAAGTTTAACAAATCATGTACAGGATTTCCAGGCTGTGAGTCATGGAGGAGCCACTGTCTCTCTGAACTGATGACAGGAAAAAGTCTGCAGCTGTTTGGGCTGTTTATGTTTTCTCAGACAGATTTTCTCTTCATGTGACAGATCATGGAATCTTGGTATTTTGTCAACAAATTTAGGGAAATATATCTCTCTAATACCTTGGTACTTGGAGCACCAGAGCAAGAAATGCTGTTCATCCTCTGTGTCTCCTGAGCTACAGTGTTTACAGCCTCCAAGTTTTTCTGAGGCGTTCCTCTATAGCAAGACTGTGACTCTCTCTCTCTCTCTCTCTCTCTCTCTCTCTCTCTCTCTCTCTCAATTCAATTCAATTCAATTTGCTTTATTGGCATGAATGTTACAGCAACAAAATTGCCAAAGCGTCTCAGGACAATCAACAAAAGGATCTAACAACAAAGTAATTACTGATATTACAGTAAAATAAATAAATAAAATAAAATAAGAATTGTACTAGTATCATAATACTACAAATTATGACACTATTGTTAGTACAGTGTTAGAATAATATAATATAACAATAACAGTATTAAAATAATTATTATAACAATTATAACAATACATAAACAAACAGTAGTGAGTACTATAGGTCAAGATGATCATTGTGGCCCTCAGTCCCTCAGTTTGTGACAGGCGGTCACATACTGTGCAGCTAGACCTGCTGCCTGTCCCTCTCCCAGCAGGATCTGCTGTTGGACACCTTAAATTAGTTTAGTGAAGTTGGGGATTAATAATTCAAATTTCTTAAAGTATTCTGCTCTAATTAGATTATATTTGTCACATTTCAAGAGGAAGTGCATCTCTATCCACCTCACCTGTTGTGCAGTGACCGCATATTCGTTGCTCTTTTGGTAGCCAGGACTTCTTATGTCGTCCTTTCTCTATGGCCAGACTGTGGTCACTCAGTCTGTATCTGCTCAGGATCTGCCTTTGCTTTGGGTCTTTTACACTGAAAAGATATTCTGCCAATTTATATTTACGGTTTAGGGCCAGATAGCAATTAAGTTTGTTTTGTGTTTGTGTTTGATTTGTCCAATGTTCCAGATATGTATCTTTTGTTTGTTGTATAATTTGTTTTACTCTGATTGGTGGTTTTGGAGCAGTGCTGGTCTGAGGTTGGTCTGTATCAGTCAGTCTCCTGACCAGCTGGCAGAAGGGGCTCCTTTGGGGGTTCAGCTCCTGGGTTTGCAGTGCCTGAGATCTCAGGGAGTCTTGGGGACTCGATTTGAGATGCATCCAAAATTTAAGAGTTCTTTTTTTGATGTTTATAAGCAGAGGGTAACGACCTAGTTCTGCCCTGCATGCATTGGTTGGTGTTTTTCTGTGGATGTTTAGTCTGGTCCGACAGAACTCTGCATGCAGGACCTCTGTAGGATGTTTGTCCCATCTGGTGTAGTCCTGTTTACTGAGCGGACCCCAAACCTCACTTCCATAGAGGGCAATGGGTTGGATTACACTGTCAAAGATTTTAGACCAAATTCTAACTGGTATGTTTATTTTGTAGAATCTTTTCTTAATTGCATAAAAGGCTCTACAGGCCTTTTCTTTCAGTGCATTCACTGCCAGACCAAAGTTACCTGAGGCGCTGATTTTGAGTCCCAGGTAGTCATAGTGTAGAGTGTGTTCCAGTACAGTATTTCCTAGATTGAATGTGTATCTGCTTTCCTGAGATCTGGGCTTCTTTTGGAAGATCATTATTTTAGATTTTTTGTAGTTTACTGTCAGGGCCCAGTTGTGACAGTACTGCTCCAACAGGTCCAGATGCTGCTGTAGACCTTGCTGTGTTGGTGACAACAGCACCAGGTCGTCAGCATAGAGCAGGAATTTAACTTCCTTATTGTGTAGGCTCAGGCCAGGGGAAGCAGACTGCTCCAGCAGCATTGCCAACTCATTGATGTAGATGTTAAAGAGAGTTGGTGACAAGCTGTTTCCCTGAAATACTCCTTTCCCTTGAGTGAAGAAATCTGTACTTTTGTTTCCAATTTTTATTCCACATTTATTACTGACATACATTGACTTTATTATGTCATAGACTTTACCCCCTATGCCACTTTGGAGAATTTTATAATATAATCCCTCTTGCCAAATGGAATCAAATGCCTTTTTAAAATCGATAAAACATGCAAAGATTTTCCCCTTATTTTTTTGGTGTACGTGATGGTTAATTAGAGTGTGTAGGGTGTAAATGTGGTCAGTAGTGCGGTTGTTTGGTAGGAAGCCAATTTGCCCTTTGTTCAGGACATTGTGTTCGGAGAGGAAGGCCAGCATTCGTTGATAATGTTGCAGAAAACCTTCCCCAGGTTACTGCTTACACAGATGCCTCTGTAATTGTTGGGGTCCAGTTTATCTCCACTCTTGTGCATTGGGGAAACAAGTCCTCGGCTCCAGATCTCAGGATAGTAGCCGGCCTGAAGGATGAGGTTGAACAGTTTAAGCAGGGCCTGGTGCAGCTCGGGTGGGCTGTGTTTGAGCATCTCTGTCCTGATGCTGTCAGCTCCACATGCTTTGCCAGACTTCAGTTTTCTGATGTTATCTTCTAGTTCTTTCATTGAGATTGGGTAGTCAAGTGGATTCTGATTGTTTTTGATCGTTGATTCAAGTATTCTCAACTTTTCTTGGATTTGTTTTTGTTCATGATTTAGACTGTTGGGCGAAATTTGCTAATAGAGTTTTTCAAAATGTTTTTTCAAAATGCTACAGTTTTGTAAGGCTACATTATCTGATTTGTTGTTGCTTAAGCTGTTCCATCTCTCCCAGAATTGATTTTGATCAATGGATTCCTCAATTTCTCTTAGTTTCAGATTGTAATGCTCTCTTTTCTTCTGTCTTAGGATCTGTTTGTATTCTCTTAGTGTTTCAACATAGTTTTGGCGCAGGTCTGTGTTTTGTGGTTGACGGTGTTTTAGGTTGGAAAGGTGTCTTAGTTTTTTCCTGACACTTCTGCAATCCTTGTCATACCACACCTCCTTTTTTGGTTTCTGTCTACATGTAGGGCTGTTTTTAATGAGACCTGCTTTATTGGCAGATTTGTGATAAATATTATTGATTTTGGTTAGAGCCATGTTTATGTCAAACTAATTCGTTTTAAACTCTACTGAGAGGAAAGTGTTAATAAGATGTATGATATCTGGAGAGCTGATTATATTTCTAAATTTAATCTCACAGGCAGGAGACCATTTATATGACTTGTTTAGTCCATATAGTTTACAGGGTTCAGGTTCTATTGCTTTCTGCTGTACAGTTCCTTTTAGATATACATTTATCTGACAGTGGTCTGTTAGTGGGGTCTGTGGTCTGACAGTGAATGCACTGATGAGGGAGGGGTCCATGTCAGTGATGGCGTAGTCGACTACACTGGTTCCAAGAGCTGAACAATAGGTGAATCTCCCTAAGGAGTACCCTCTGATCCTGCCATTGAGCATATACAGACCTAGTGAGCAACAGAGATGCACTAACTCTTTTCCAGTTTTGTTTACAACATGGTCTGGGTTATTTCTGTGGGTAGTGGTGGGGGTGACGTAAGGAGAGGACTGTCCAAATATATGGCTATCGCCAGCAGGATGCACTGTGTCAGTTTCACATCCTGTTCTGGCATTCAAATCTCCCAGCAATAAGACATTACCCTGGGCCTGGTAATGGCTGATTTCTTTGTGGAGATTTTCAAAGAGTTTTCAGAGAGTTTTCATCATAGTATGGTGACTCTGACGGGGGAGTGTAAGCTGCACATATGTATAATTCTCTGTCACATTTGATAATGCTTTTATTAAATTTAAGCCAGATGTGTGTTGTAGCTTTTTTAATTACTTGTAATCGGGTCCTCCTTGTACCATATGATAACTCCACCTGAGTCTCTACCATGGCGTATGTTTTTCTGTTTGAGGGATGGCAGTAAGATTTCTTTGTAGTTTTGGGGGCAGTGGGTATCTGTGTCATTTCGACACCATGTCTCTAACAGTATTATAATATCTTGACCTGAGATGCATGAGATGAATTCTGGATCTGTACTCTTCGGTCCGAAAGTAGAAGACTACAAACTCTGAATGTTCCAAGAGCTTATAGAGAAAGATTTCATTAATTATTAATTACGTACATAGATTGTGTATAATGACAAGTAAAACATTTGGGCCAAATTTATATTTGATTCAATGACATTTCAATGTGGTAAAAATAGAATACTATTACAATTTCTTTTTTCTTTTCCTTAACTAAGAATTCTACAAATAAGTTGGAGCAATTCTTTCACCTCTCCAATGTCAGTGTGATTTTCTACTACCTGTGCATAGGTACGTTGTCTCTGAAGGGGCGGCATGGTCTGAACTGTGTCAGGCTGGGCTTCTGTGTATAGTGAAGTTCCAGCTATAGGCTCTAGAGGCCTGGCACCAATGCCTGGCTGAGGTAGAGTGGGCTGGGCTCTCCTGGATGGGGCTCTGCCAAGCTGCGCTCTGCCAGGTGGGGCTCCAGTAGGTTGGGCTCTGCCAGGTGGGGCTCTAGTAGGTTGGGCTCTGCCTGGTGGGGCTCTAGTAGGTTGGGCTCTGCCAGGTGGGGCTCTAGTAGGTTGGGCTCTGCCAGGTGGGGCTCTAGTAGGTTGGGCTCTGCCAGGCGGGGCTCTGTTGGGTGGGGCTCTGCTGCGTTGGGCTGGGCGAAGTGGCATTCTCCTCTCCCTTGGCCTGGGCTGTGTGTGTTGTTGTCTGTGGCTGAGATGTGGTGGTCCGCTGATGAGGGGTGGGACTGAAGGCTCTCCGTTGGCCAATGTGAGGTCCTCAGCAAACATCCAGATGTGGTCACGGTTTAGGTGGACATGATCATAGAGGTGCTCATGTGTCAGAGTGGGGTGAGCAATATTTACATTGCTTAGTGTCGTGCACCCTAAGGTGATCTTCCTGTTTATCTTGCTGATCATGTCAGAGGGGAAATCAGTCCGTGGCAGTAGTGTGGAAATGGTGATACTGGCCTGAGGAAACTCCTGTAGTGCTTTTTTAGCCACCTTAATTATGGCCTCTGCCACCCTCTCTCTCTTATGACGCAGATCGTTTGTTCCTGTGTGGATGATAATATTGTCAGGATCATCCAGGTGGTCATGGCAGAGGAGCTGGAGAGCGTTATCAGTGTGGGGGCACCAGAACTTCCCCACTCTGTGATGAGGGAACAGCTGTCTGTGTTCCAGGAATTTGCCATTGGAATCAATGAGGATGGCAGTTTTAGGGTGCAAGCGGCGTTGTGGTGGTTCCTGTTCCTCTGCTCTGTCTGAGCAGGGGGTTGTGTGTAGGACTGTAAGGGCAGAGCTGTTTTGTGGAAAGCTGGAGGAACTGGGACCAGCCTGTGGAAGGCTGGAAGGACTGGGACCAGTCTGTAGAAGGCTGGAGGGACTGGGACCAATCTATGAAAGGTTGGAGGGACTGGGACCAGCCTGTGGAAGGCTGGAAGGACTGGGACCAATCTGTGAAAGGTTGGAGGGACTGGGACCAGCCTGTGGAAGGCTGGAGGGACTGGGACCAGCCTGTGTACGGCTGGAGGGACTGGGACCAGCCTGTGGAAGGCTGGAAGGACTGGGACCAGCCTGTGGAAGGATGGGGGGACTGGGACCAATCTAAAGGCTGGAGGGACTGGGGTGTCTCTCTGTCTGGCTGCTGGAGTCGGTCTGTCTCTCTGTCTGGCTGCTGGGGTCAGTCTCTCTCTGTCTGGCTGCTGGAGACTGTCTGTCTCTCTGTCTGGCTGTTGGAGACGGTCTGTCTCTCTGTCTGGCTGCTGGGGCCAGTCTGTGGAGGGCTGGATTGAGGACTGGAGGGACTGGGGTGTGGCTGTTCCTGGCTGCTCAGGCCAGTCTGTGAGACTGTGTCTCTGCCTTGGTTTTGAAGGGGCTGCTCTGCTCTCATGAGTTTTCTCTTTAAACAGTCTCATTTCGTCATTCAGCTGTTTGACTGTGTCTGCCTCTGAGAGTTTGTTCTCTCTAAACTCAGTTATCTCCACCTCTAGAAGAGAGAGACACTCCTGGATGCGCTGCACTGATACCGGTGTTCTGGGTGTGTGAGGTCTGGTCGAGCTGGCTAGTAGGGGAGAGCTGGAGGCTGTGTGGGCATGGGAGGGTGGAGCAGCGGTGGTAGGGGTTGAAGGCTGTGGAGTTGAGTCTGACAGGTCAGTAAGTAGGCCTACTCCTTTAAGGGGCATATTGGCCTTTTTCAGGCTAGCAGCGCTTTTCAGTCTGTCAAAGTCTCTTTCAAATTCCTTCAGTTTGGTTTCCGATCCCTGAACCATTATAGTGCCAGTGTTATAGATATTTATACTGAATTTGGGTACAGTATCTGTATACAAATGTCGGATGGACTTGTTGCCAATCATTTTCAGCTGGCTGTATTCATCTCTGAGAGCAGAGTGCCAGACTTCTGGGTGCTCAGTGAAGAACAGTAGGTCTGTTATAACTGCTCTATCACCTTGACGTCTGTAGTCTGCTCTAAGTGTCTCAGGATTGTCTTTTAGCAGTTTACTTCTGTATTTTTTCTTTGCTGCTTCACTGGTGATGTCATCAGGGTAGTTGATCACCAGGTTATCTAGTCTCCATACACTGGGTTGCAGTTGGGATGTGTCCATCTTTTGTTGTTGAGTCAGGAATGTTCCTACCTCTCAGGATTTTTAGTTAATCCTGTATATCCTCAGTTTTCCTCCTCTTATTGTAGTTGTTTTTTTGTTTGTTTTTTTTATAGTTGTTTTGTTGTTTTCTAGTTCTGATTCTTCTTGGCAGTTGGCAGTTGGCAGTTGGTGTAGTTAGCATGTTATCTTGTCTCAACCTTTGCTTTGAGGTTTTGTTGGATTGGTTCCTCAGATTTTCTTGAAAGTTGGCTACTTTGATCCCAAGTCCTTTAGGTTTAATTTAAGGTAATACTTGCCACTATACTTGATCTAGAAGTAATAAAGTTATTAGCTTGAGTAGGCTGCAGTGTGTAGTAAAGATGGATTCATATAATAGCTCTTCCAGCCTGGAGCTGATCTGCTCAGGTAACACTGAACAGTGACATCACATCCTCAGCTGCTTCCACAGTGAAGGAGAATCTGAAGCTGAATCCAACAGGAATATGTGACAGTGTTAACAATCCATTTTATCATTTCAACAAGACATGAGAGTTAATGAGAGAATCAGCAGGCTTTACTTCATTCCTGAAAACTGACTTTCTGCAGATATGTGGCTTTTGTCCAACAACATCAATATAATCTTTAGAGTGGATCAGATTACCATATTCTCTAAGAACTGAATCAAACAGAGATGTTAAAATGACCTTCATTTAGTGATTTTAAGGATTTTAGGGCAACATAAAGTTTATCTTTAATGGGAGCTGTTGTTCTCATGATGTCAAGTGATCTGATGTGATGATTCTGAATTTGTTTCAGCCTCTCCAACAGATCTCATCATCAGACTAGTTGTCCTGCTGCTGATTGTGGTGCCGATCACTGTCATCTGTTGCTACTTCAAGGTACTGAACATCTTTATTCAGTAGAGGATTGGGCTAAATGAAGTAGTTAGACTGTATATTTTTAGCTAGAAGAGAGGTGTGATGCAGTAACAGAGATGGCTGCTGTCATGTCTCTCCAGGCCACCAGGGGGCAGAAGCCAGGAAGAGAGGAGAACATTGAGCTGGATTATTATAACCTTGGTGGTTCCAGTGCTGAAGGCGGGCCGGGTGAAGAGGCAGGAGCCCAGGGAACAGAGTAGGATCTCCAAGGAGCTCATCTCACTTCCAGATGGATCGCTCAGCTTTCACACAACCGTCCATCACCTCAGTGAAGGATTTTACAGTGACATAGCTGTTCCCTTTAAAGTCAGACTGAAATCACAGCAGGAAAAACAGGATCATTGAAAAGGAAGTCAGGACATTTTGCTGTAATGGATGTTCCCAAAACTCCCAGTTTGTAATGTGTGAAAACAAAGAGCACCCCCTGTCTGTCATGTGGTTATTATTCAAATTTGTTTATTGAATTTTTCAATTACAAAAAAACATAATACACAGATACATAGGACATAAGGAAAACCAAGGCATGAAGCACAAAATAATAGTAATTACAATACAGTTGCATGGAATGTGTTAACTGTTGAGAACATTCATGTTTTCGGAAACTATTGTTAAAAAGCTTTGCTGCAGCTACATCAGCCAAATCTTAAGTACTATAGCATCTACAAGGTTACAATAATTACAATAAAGTTTGCAGGGGATGTGTTAGCTGTTGAGGATACTCATGTTTTCTGGCAAACCACTGTCAAAAAAGCTTTGCTGTATCTACAACAGCCAAATCCCAAATACTTTATATCCACAATGCACATTTATCATATCAGTAGTACAGAGGGCATGTCAAATCTCAGTCAAAATCAAACCGCTGACACTTAAATCTCTGAATCTCTACTAGGGAGTATTAAGAGGAGAGAGGTATTTTCGGTCAAAGTAATCCAGAAACGGACTCCACACTCTAAAAAATTTCTGAGCCGAACCACGCGTAATGTGCTTTAGTTTCTCTAATTTGAGATGTGCCATAACATCCCTGACCCAACATGCATGGGATGGAGGGGCAGCTGATTTCCAGCACAATAAAATCAATCGTCCGGCAAGAAGTGATGAGAAAGCTACAGCCTCAGCTTGTGTCCCAGAGAGTGTAACCCCGTCAGGGGCTACCCCAAAAATAGCAATGGTAGGGTCTGGACCAATGTCCTTGTCACAGATGTAGGAGAATGTTTCAAAGATGGAGGACCAAAAAGGAGCCAAAGATGCGCATGACCAGAACATGTGGTATAGGGTGGCTGGGGCCCGTTTACACCTAGAGCATGTTGGATCCAAGCCGGGGTACATCCTGGCAAGCCTGCTCTTGGATAGGTGAAGTCTGTGTAACACTTTGAACTGCAGCAATCCATGTTGAATACAAATAGATGCTGAGTGGATCCTCTCTATCGCTAACTGCCAAGTAGTGTCTGAGATTTCAATTGCGAAGTCTTCCTCCCATAACTCCTTTAGATGATCAAGGGCAGGTGAAGCAACCATTTGAATCATACTACACAATCTGGATATAAGGCCCCTGTCTAGTGTATACATTTGGATCCACTCCTCTATCCAGCTATCGGGTGGAGAAGATGGGAAGCAGGGAAAGTGTTTTTGAACAAAGCTGCGGATCTGCAGATATCTGAAAAAATGTGTTTGTGGAATATCGTATTCCCTCCTTAGCCTCTGGAAGGAAACAAATATATTATCTCTAAATAAATCTTTAACACAAGTTAACCCTTTCCTTGACCAAGCCTGGTAAGTAGAATCCAAGAGAGAGGGAGGGAAGAAAGGATTGGCTGTGATAGGGATGGAGGGCAGAGCCTTTTTCTGTTTAAAATGTATCCTAAACTGTGACCATATCTTCAATGAGCCAATCACAACCGGGTTATTCGTGTGTCTATGCTTACTAAGGGGCAGGGGAGCACACAGTAACGACAAGAAGGACACGGGAGAAGCACTATTTCGCTCCAACTGAACCCACACTGGTCCCTTCCCATCATGAAGACCAGAGACCCAGTAGGATAATTTCTGGATATTCGCCGCCCAATAGTAATATAGGAAATTTGGCAATGCCAGGCCCCCTTCTTCCCTCCACCTCTCCAAATACGCTTTTCTTATTCTAGGGACAGTCTTGCTCCATATGAAGGTAGATATAGCTGCATCCAATTCCTTAAAAAATGCCTTCCTAATCAAAACCGGCACTGTCTGAAACAGAAACAGAAATCTAGGCATGATGGTCATTTTCACCGAGTTAATTCGTCCAGCAAGCGATATGGGAAGCGTGGACCAACGTGTAAAGTTCTCTTTAGCTTTGTCTAATGCTGGCTTAAAGTTATTCTTAAATAGGCCCTTATATTCCTGGGTTACTGAGACACCTAAATATGTAAATGAGTCTTGGGTCACTTTAAAAGGGAATTTTTCAAACGACATTTGCTGTGCTCGCACATTGATTGGGAATAATAGACTCTTGGTAAAATTTATCTTGTAACCTGAGATCACTCCAAATTTAGAAATAGTCTTCATAGCTATAGGGATAGAAGTACCCGGGTCCGACATGTAGAGTATAAGGTCGTCAGCATACAGTGACCATTTGTGAACCTGCCCGCCCCTGCTAATACCGGAAAATCTCGTGTTTCCCCTGATAGATATTGCCAGTGGTTCAAGAGCAACATTAAATAGGAAAGGTGAAAGCGGGCACCCTTGCCTAGTACCCCTATAAAGAGAGAAGTATTGAGATATAATCTTATTTGTACGAACTGATGCTTGAGGAGAGTTATATAAAACTTTGATCCATGAACGAAAAGATGGCCCAAACCCAAACCTTTCCAAGACTTTGAATAAATAGTTATACTCTACCCGGTCGAATGCCTTATGAGCGTCTAGGGAAATCAAAACCTCTGCTGTTTGTCCATTGCTGGGAGAGTATAAGATATTAAACAATCTGCGTATATTACCAAACAACTGGCGCCCAGCCATGAAACCAGTCTGGTCTGGTGGATTATTGAACACATGGCTGGGTCTGTCATGTGGTAATGCAGGTGTTGAATGTCTGTCCATCAGCATCACTAAAATGCAGCCAATCGGCTGTCAGCAGTGAAGGCTCACAGCAAATCAGATCACAGTTATGACTCCTTGATGTGAATATTCATGACAACAGTCCCTGTCAAACTGAGAGTCTCTAGAGTATAGCAAAGACAGAAATTAACAAAAACATACTTATGACATAAATACTGTTTTAGAAATTGATAATTTTTTTGAGATTGTCATTTCAGTCTGACTTTAATACTTTTTTATTCGGTTTATCAGTTTTCCCATTAGTTCAGGTCCATTTATTGTCACAGTAGTATCTACAATATGAGGTGTGGAAGAGGTGGAGAAAGCCTTCAGGGATTGTGAAGAAGAAAGAGACACAAGAGTCACACATTTATATTCATCAGGGTCCAATTCAGAAACTGAAGAAAACAACAGGAAACTATTAAATACTAATCTCTATAAAGAAATGAATAAAAACACAGAACAAAACAAACATGTCAACAGTGATGTATCACCTTGGTAGACCATATATACTGACCTCCACGTCAGTTGGTGAAGGCTTGACAACAGACAGCAGGAGTCCTGCTCTGCTTACAGCCTCCATTCATTCCTCTGGGAGGAGAGAAGCTCATCTACAAATCTCGGTGATAAAGATCCTGAGGGAATTATTTTTGCTGCGTGTGCAAGTAACAAGTCGTTTTTAGCAATTTAGTCATTTTGCTTGGCTGCCAAATTGAAATATTGTTCCTATATAACATATATTGTCGCTGTTGGGGAAAAACCTCATAACTCAGTTTGGTGATTTTCCTGTTTTAATTTTAAGTGTCACATGCTCCTCTATGGGTTGAGAAAATTCTACAACCATTGAGTTTATGAAACCTTTTCTAAACCAATTAGATAAACTCAAAACTGCATGGTGGTCAAGCTAAAAACAAAGCTGCTTTTCTTAACTCCTGAAAAGTTGATGTTTTGGAGATAAGAGGTTTTCTCAGGTCAGCAGCAACATGTTGGCAGCTCATAGCTGTAGGGCTTTCCACTGGTTGGTAGAGACACTGAAAACAGAAGAAGACCAGGCTTTTACCTTCAGAGAAACTTTTATTTTAGACCAGCCTGAAGATCTGAGGCTGGAAAGCTTGTTTCTCTTTTTAAATATCTGTACAATAGATCATTATGTGCTTCAAATGTATTGATTTAGATGTGTAAGCTTAGTGTTGTGATGTTGTGTGAAGCTTCAGTCAGTAGACTTGGGAAGGAAAAGCAAACTTGTGAGAAGATTTTAAAGAGTCTATCGTTCATCTTCATGAGTGTTTGTACTGACTGGCTGTGAAGGTCCGAATCTCCACCAACTTTACCACACAGAAGAGGAGAGAGGAGACGGTCTGGTGGTGTTGGTCCGACCCAGGTCTGGATAAGACTGTCAGCTAAATGCTGAACCAATCTACAACGCTCATTTGTATATTGCTTTATTTTGTTATTATTCATTTTGTTACTTATCACTTCTATCCTGTAAACACCTTGTGTAACTTCAACATTTACATTTTTTTAGTTAAAGATTTTTCTTGAATTAAAAGTTTGCATGGCCCGATCTTGATGAGCTCAGGGCCCAAGAAACCCATTTAAGAGCTCAGACCTAAAACTTTTCTACTTCACTGCTGAAAAATTGCCTTTTTAAAGAGAACAGTGTTATACAGCTGAATTTTTATATTTTCCCTATTTTATGTTTGTTCTTTGAAACTCAAAAAAACTCAATAAAGACAAAAAGTGGTTGAGGAAAACGAAGTGTCCGTCCTGCTGAGTGTGTTCCAGCCTTTCTGCGGTGGAGGAATTCAGTCTGTGTGTCTTTACAGCTCTGCCTTCTGATTCTCATTGGTTTCAATGCAGAACAGCCATGTTTTTACAGTTTGGTGAGCCAGACTCTGAAAGTTAAAGATATGAACTTTATCAAAAGAGCGCTGCACTTCAAACAGGCTGTCAGCAGTCTCCTACATACAGCAGGAACCGCTACACTTTCAACAGCATCTGTTGAGACATAATGCTCTGTTCTATTCTATTCTATTCTCTTGACCTGCTGAATGCCGCTAGATGAAAATGATGCTCAGTGGATTCAGGTGTTGAGAATTGTGAGAAAACAGCTCCATCTGCTGGCCATAGAGACACACAGTAGAGCTGAATATATTGCTGTATATCACTGAATATAACTGTATTACTGAACTGTATATATTACTGTGTTGAAGCAGAGTTGTGATGCAGCCGTTTCATTTTGGTGACAAAGTGTGGGACTTGTTGACATGTTTGATGATCTAACTGATCTGCATCGTTTTGCCCTTTCAGCACGTGAAGATTTTATTTGAATCAAAAGAGAATTGTGAGTCAAGTGTGTCAAGTGAGATTTTTGACAAGATGATGATGAATAATATTAATATTGCTGTTGAATTAAAAACAACAAATGTTGCTCAGCGGGAAAGTAGGAACTAAGAGACGTAAATGGAAGGATTTCTCTTATCTTCTTATCTTATCTGTTCTCTTCTGTTCTGTTCTCTCCTCTCTTTTCTCCTCTTCTCATCTCATGTCTTCTCGTTTCTTCTCTTCTCTCTTCTCCTCTCTTCTCTTGACCTGCTGAATGCTGCTGGCTGAAAGAGAAGCTCAGTGGACTCAGGTGGTGAGAAATGAGGAAACAGCGCCACCTGCTGGTCTTAGAGACACAGTAGAGAGCTGAGATGGTGACTGAGCTGTAACGGAATTAGTTGTAAACAGATTGACAGGTAGCTACAGTGTGTATTGACTATTTCTGTTGTTGAGTGCAATGATCATGTCAAGCTGCATATTTATAAGGAATAGAGAACCAGATGAATAGTTCTTTCATTTATGAAGATGGAATGTGTAATCTATTTCAATTACCTCAATTATCAACCATACTATTGAGTGTGTGAGTATACGGAAAAGTCTAGTATGCTCTTTTAACAATAATATTAATAGGTATGGGCTTCTTGCATCAAAAAATATTCAATTCAATTATTTATCCAATGATTTACTATAGTCAATACACACTGTAGCTACCTGTCAATCTGTTTGCAACTAATTCCTTTACAGCTGAATGAGATCAGAATTCGAGAGACAGCCAAGACATGAGCTGAATAGCATGGCAGAACGCCATTTCTTTAGTTTTCATTCCACTCAAATACATTTTATTGAAAATGCACATTTAATTGTTACATAAAAAGCTACACTGCAGTCCTCTCACGGCACTCAGGGAGGCGCTGGGTATGACCACTGAAGAAGAAGAAGAAGAAGTAGTACACTTTATTATTGACTGTATATAAATGGGTATGATGAATAAGTGAATGATTGGAACTTGAGATAGGCTACAGGTTTGACTGCATTTCCTTTGGACGTGCAATATGAATAGTAATAAATTAATGAATCGTGTCAAATAAAGGTGCCTCACTGAAATCAACGAGCTTGGTGTTTTGCTACTACGCTGTGGTTATCGGCTGTGCATGTCACTGCCAAATCTGTCCGGGGCCCGTCGTTATGGCAACAAGTGCACTGGGCTTTGGAATGAAAGCCGGCTAAAATCATTTATCTCTAAATTAGTAAATTACTGAAGTGCACTATTAAGGTGACAAATCTTCATCTGGGTTTGTGTAAACGACACTTTACATAGAACTCATAAACTTGTAAACAACGTAAACTGTGCAACATTATGCAAAGAATGTGCAACATTCTAAACATTAATTTACCTCATCACAGCGTCCCGTTCCTATCACAGGAACCAAGAACCAATCATTTCGGGGGTTGTTAAGAATATTGTGTTCATATTTCGTTAAATACAGGAAATATGCATGCATGTCACAGAAAATTAAATTATGGCCATAGGCCGTAAACAAGCACATATACGAGAACTGGGGGGCTGGGGGATTCCGAACAAAAATGTATCACATTGTTCCACATGCTCAAAATACGTGGTGTGTAACAAAATATATAATTTATGTTATTTCATAACCAGAAAATGGTTATTATAGCCTACCCTCATTCTATTCCCTCAAAACGCCAAAAGCGCCTCAAAAGCACCACGAGCGGTTAAAACAATATAACGCTGATATACACGTATCTAGAAATGATGATATGAAACTATTTTTGGTTCAGAAACGTTGAGATTCAACATTTTTTTGTAACTACTTTTGGCGTGCTTGCTGTCGGTTCTATGCCATTGATCTTTCTAATTATTGAGAGCAGACTTTACTGTCCACAGTTCATCCTGTGGAAAACTTACTAAAGTGCTTTCATTTTCAAAATAGACATGATGCGTTATGGTCACTCAGCTGCACATGAACAGGCAATACAATAAAACGCTGTTGCATTACTTTATAATCCATGCACCAACAGAACATTTGAAAATGAAAGACAGCGTGTTCATTTGATATGAAAAACATTTTTATTGTCATTGTAGGTCATAAAACAAAATTATGTGCGGCACCTCTCAGTAAGAGCATAATAATAAATTATTATTCAATATAATCATCAATTATTAAAGGCTAAAGGGCATCATAGCCACCATTACAAGTATGGTCTGTGATCGTAACGTAGCCTTGTCTGTCTGTCTGTCTGTCTGTCTTGTTTCGCAATATATATATTTTTGTGTTGACATTGCACTGTCTAAAGGCAAAGAGGTAGAACCTTTATTTTGAAGAGTACAGCGCAAACATAATTGATAGAGCACACTAGCCAATCAGAAGCAAGGGGGCGCTGAAGGCCCACCCACCAATGAAAACGAAACATTGAGTGGTAAATTTGTTTTGTCAGTAAGAACGGAAAACAAGAAATCAAGCTGAATTTGTGTTTTTTGTTTTTTGTCCAAAATTTTAAAAACGAAAAAACAACCTGTTTCTGGTTTCTGCCTGTGTCAACTGTACCGAAAAAATTGTACCCGTGTTTGCTTTGCTACCGCCATCTCGGAGCGTACCACGAGAGCTCGTGTTTTCACGTGAGTTTGGTGCGTTCAGTTTGGTTCAGTTGCAGTGACAAGTTGAGTAGTGTGTGATCCATCATCTGGCATAGTCGTTAAGTGTGTGATCCCCAGTTTTTCAGTTGTCATAAAAAAATTTGCAGAAACCAGTCGGTTAGTGTATACACCCAGTCTTTTCATAATCTGTTAGGATTTTAAAAGTTGCGTGGTGTATCCCCAGCCTTAAGAAACTCTTAAGCTCCTAAAAGTCCTCCTCTCTACTTTTAACAGTTTTCCACCTTAGGAGCTCTCTTAAGGGCTACGATGCTTTGTGAATAGCTTTTATCTTTAAGTCAAGTCAAGTCAAGTCAAGTTTATTTGTAGAGCACATTTAAAAACAACTGTAGTTGACCAAAGTGCTGTACAGTGCAAAGATGCCAGACAGTGGGCACACAATGAAAGAAACAAAGCATCAAATACAGTGAATAAGAGTACACAGAAATCAAAAACAGGGCAACAACAAGTGTATACACACACACACAGACACACAGAGCAGTCAGGAGGATTCGAATGCTAAGGAGTAGAAATGAGTTTTTAACCTGGATTTAAAAGTGTTGATGGAGGGGGCGGACCTGACTGAATGGGAAAGGTTGTTTGATAATCTAGGGGCTGCAACCACAAAGGCACGATCTCCCTTGAGCTTCAGTCTAGACCGTGGAACGACCAAGAGGTCTTGGTTAGATGACCTGAGGACCCTGGGGGTCGCAGGGGTGCAGAGGAGCTCCGACAAATAGGGAGGCGCTAACCCATTAAGGGATTTAAAAACAAACAGTAGAATTTTAAAATTGATTCTGAATCGTACGGGGAGCCAGTGAAGAGAGACCAGCACAGTGGTGATGTGATCCCTCTTCCTGGAGCCAGTCAGAAGCCTGGCAGCAGCGTTTTGGACTAGTTGTAAGCGTGACATGGAAGATTGACTAATAGCAAAATATAGGGAGTTACAGTAATCCAGTCGAGATGAAATAAAAGCATGGATGACTGTTTCAAAATCACAGAATAAAACAAATTGTTTGATTTTAGAGATGTTTCTTAGTTGGAAGAAGCTGGCTTTTACTGTTGATTTGACCTGTTTTTCAAATTTGAGGGCTGAATCAAATATCACGCCCAGATTTTTTGGCAGACGGTTTGACATAGGTAGTTAGCTGGCCCAGGTTTTTGGTAATAATGTTTGTGGAATCGGGAGGGCCGAAAAGAACCATTTCAGATTTGTTGTTGTTTAATTGAAGAAAGTTTTGAGCCATCCAGCAGTTTATGTCGTCAAGGCAGTTTTTTAGATTCCTTAAAGTGTGTTGGTCATCAGGTCTTAGAGGGAGGTAAAGTTGTGTATCATCTGCGTAACAGTGGAATGAAATGTTATATTTTTGAATGATTTGACCCAGCGGGAGCATGTAAATGGAGAAAAGAATTGGACCTAGAATAGAGCCTTGAGGGACCCCACAGGAGATATTGGCTGAGGATGAAGAGAAGGAGCCTATATTGACAGAGAAGGTTCTGTTATTCAGGTATGAGGTGAGCCAGGCCAGAGCGCTGCCACCAATACCGACTCCATTTTTGAGACGGTCAATTAATATGGCATGGTCAACAGTGTCGAAGGCAGCAGTGAGGTCTAGTAGGAGTAGTAATGCCCAATCTCCAAAATCAGTAGCTTTACTACTACTTTTAAGGGGAAATTCTTAGAAAACGTCATCACTCAGAATTTTCTTAGAATTTCACCGCTAGGACCAACTCATAGTTCTAGGAAGCTTTGTGGAGACAGCCCCAGCTCTTTAGTGGTGCTGTAGGAAAGCTCTCCACATCCCCCAACAAGAAGCAAGAGCACCACCAGTATTGGCCAGTAGTCGCTTGCTATTGTTCAGCCAATCCTGGACGGGGGTGCTGCGACACCATCCATGTTGTTCCATATTTCAGGTGGTGCATGACTATGTGCGCAAATCCAATGCACTCTACCGTTTTGGCCACAATTCAACAATTCAACTCAAGCACATGGTCGCATGAATCAGCCATAAGTGAGTCCCCCAACAGTCATGCTTTTAGTGTTACACACAGGAGGCTGACCATACTGCCAGAGCACATACAAAGCACCACCACACTTCAAAAAGTAATAGACATTGAAGCTAGAAGCTGCTGATTAAATGCACCTTTGCTTTTTGTTTTATCAGGATCTGTCCACTAGGGAAATGTCTGAGGTCTGAGTCTTTTGATGATCTTCCATCTCCAGACTCTAAGGTAATCAGATGGATAGCTGTCATTATCCTCTATCTCAGCCATTCCCAAACTTAAGAATGCCGCTGCCCAATTTGAAATCTGAAAACCTTCCGCAGCCCACCCGACCCTTTAATCACAACTCTGATCAACACACGAGACTAAGATGAAGTATTTCCCTATATATTTTTTATTTCATAAACAGAACGTGTGAACGTGGGCGCACGGCAATGCAGTGCAAATTAATAATCCATCCACATACACGTAACAATTTGTAAAGCAACAAATGTAAGAAATTAAGTGCAAATAGTGAATTGTTAAGCCCGTATCCTGGCTGTTTGACACTGGATAATAAAACGCTTATACATAAAATCTCACAATATCCAACCCAATATCAACATGAAGAAAAAACAGACAGAAAATATAATTTAGGTACTCTACGAGTCCTTTTTGTTTTCACAGATTCATTTTGATCTGATGATTCGCTTGTGGAGGTTGATCAAAAATAGGTCAGATAAATGAAGAACAACACGTAATTTAAATCCCATGGCTTTGTTTTATTAGTTCTGATTACTTTTTTTAATGCAAATATTTAATCATAAATTTCAAATTAATTTCAAACTTAATTACAAAATTGAAAATTAAAAACGTTTTATTTATTTTTTGTAAATGACCTCTCGCGGCCCACCTGCAGTACCCTCACGGCCCACCAGGGGGCCGTGGCCCACACTTTGGGAATCACTGCTCTATCTGATCCCCCTATGCTGTTGTCGCCAGAATCCTACCTTTGTTGTCAAACTCTTTGCTTGCTGTAGGCTGCTTATGTACCAAAAATGGGCTTCCATGTATTACTTTGTTTTTAAAGTGATTTTAAAGCTGTTTAATATGGTGACCAAGGAGGGCAAACACACTACAGTAGTTGTAGTGTGGTCAGTAGGACCACAGACAGAAATGTTTTGATTGATTAAAAATGATCCATCTTGGTTGGACTGCGACCGGCAGCGTCTTGTCCTTTAGTCACCAGGGGCCTCTTTGGCTCTACGGGGATGGCATAGGAGACAAATTAAAACAGGCCCAGGTAAGATGACACAAGCTAAAACAACAGGTTAAAATCTTTCATTCTTTAGGCAGGGTTTCCAGGGAGGGAGCGAGGGTCTGTATACGTTAACCAAAGGCAAGTGGTTTGCATTTAAAGTATCTGGTGTTGAGTTGTGGTAATTTTATACAGTCACATATTTGAAAGGGGGACATTGAGTTCAGGTTAATTGTAGTAATTCAAATTCTTAGTAGATATTGTTTAAATTCTTTAAACACTACTGAGTGGAGGCACTGCCATTTATTAATTCAGAGAGCTTTGCTTATTTAATTTATTGTCAAATTGGAGTAGGCTACTCAATTTCTCCTGCAGTTCTCCTGTTTCAACATACTTATTCAATAAAATGTCATGTTTTAGTTAGTAACACTATGGAACATATGGTACAAGTTTGTCTATATTGCATGGGAAAGGAAACCATCCATTTTGATGAAAGGATGTGGTAAGGACTTCGTAATACCATGGGATTAAACATTGCTTTCTTTTACAGTACAGTTTCAGTTTACTTACTCTGTAAGTTGCCAACTTTCCTAGGAAGTAAGCAATTATATCTGAGTTCTTATTTTCTTAGTATTTCAGCTGTAGTTTCTCTGTATTTACCTACTTATTTACAGTGGTAATTACCAAATAATATACTATGATTTACCATATATTTACCGGGTAAATACTTAGTAATTAGGGGACTGTAAAAGGAAGGGTTACCGAATAAGTTACTGGTGAGAATAGATTAGCTAAGACAAACGGGGAGAAAATGCAGCACAGACTGCTTTGACCAATTTCCAGGCGCACAAAAATGCCATCCACTTTGTTCTTGGTCTTTCAATCAAATATTATAGGACTTGCAGACTGGCTTTTCATGTTTTCAAATTTTGCTTTTCCACAGAGTGAGAGAAGGGTGCACCGTTCCCAGCGGCACTGCAATACCGGGTCGATGCGTGGAGCGAATGGAGCAAGCCTCTTTTTCGACTCCTGGTTCTAAAAATCTGTTTAATATGTTGTCCCCTTATAGAGGACTTATCAGATATTAAACTGATAAGAACAGATTTTTTCTTTTGAAAAATTTATTGACACTTATTCCAGAAAGACATACACTGTTTACAATCATAAAATCATTTACACACATCTTTTGAAAATACAACAAACAAATAAATATGAGTACTCTGTAAAACCATGTTCTTTTGTTTAAAACAATAAAAACAATAAAAACAATTGTTTTAAGATGGATTACAGATAAGATAACATTGTTGTATTAGAAGTAGAGGAAAAAAGAATAATTGTCTCTGTGTATGTCAGTGTCAGTGTTTGTGCTCGTATTCGTTGTGCAGGGGCGGGATGAATCCCTAACAAGGATCAACTCATCCCGCTCTCCCGAACAGCTTTGGGTCTCTCGGAACCTGTTTCTGGTGCTCAGAGGGGACCCTCTCCCTTCTGCTCCTTCCCACCTACCACACCCAGAGAGCCAGGCCACCGCTGCCTTGACCCTTTATGTGTGTGGCTCCGGCTCCCACGTCTGAATGGGCATAGAGGCGATTCTTCTTTGTGACTGCGTCCTAGGCCTGCCGCCTGCAGCGACGGCTGCTTGCACCGCCGCTGTGGCCATCTGGATCGCAGCCATTGGGGGGATCTGCGTGTGCTTCTTTACCAGCAGGTTTCTGGAGGTCCATATAGCATCTTTGATGGCGGCCAGGGTGAGCCACTGTTTGACAAAGTCTGCTGGTAATGTTTGTTCCTGGCCCACCCCGTACAGCACTAGCTGTGCTGTCAGGACCTCCCCTGCTGGTAAGCACGGGAATTTTAGGGAGCCGGCCGTTGCCCACTGGTCTACAGCAGCACTGCACTCCCAGAGCAGGTGCCTCACCGACTCAGGTGCGCCACACCCCGGTCGGGGGCAAGTTGAGAGCGTTGACATGCCCCGGGAGTGCATTACGGACCTGACTGGGAGGATCTCATGAGCCACCATCCACGACAGGTCCCGGAGTCTGTTCGAGAGGGCGGGATGGTTTACGTTGCGCCAAACTGTTGAGGGCTCGCCTATTGTGATCCCGCGCACTGGATACATTGATTCCCGCTCCTGCACAACAGAGAGAAGAGAGCGATGGTGGGTTAAAATAGACAGCTCCTCTCGCTTCTCGGCCTTTTGGCTAAGACTGCGATCACCTCCTGCTGGTGGTAAAAATTCTTGTCTGTTGTGGCATTGATTGTTACCCACACTTGGGAGGATAATATATTTATTCCTAAAGTGAAAAGTATTAAAAATTTTTGTGTTTGTATTTCTTTCACGAACAGGAATTCATCGGTTCAGAGTCTTTGCTTGCCTGTACTCTGTCAGATTTTCACCAAGACCAAACCACCCGAGAAAAGGTAAGTGTTTTGTATTTCACCTTTTAGGAGTGATTTCACTGTTTTATTTCCCTTTTTAGACCTATTTTTAGTTCTTTGGTAGTTTTTGTACATGGTGGTTTAGGTTTCTTAATTGTTCTTAACATGTGGTGTCCCCACCATGTCAGCTGGCCAGGCCGGCATGCGGAGGCACCACAGCGTGCGTTCTAAATTGAAAGAAAAAGATGGCAGGATCCTGGAGATGTGCAGAATGGACTTCTCCAGGAAGCTTATACAAAAGGCATTAGGTTTCACGGCAAAGGACTTGAACTGTCTTCCCTTCAACAAAGGGTTCGATGTAAGTTTCAGATCTGCTGCCTTCAATGTTGAGAAACTGACTGACAATGCCTCAAAAGTGGTTATTGTCAGAATGTTCAATGAGACAGTGAATGCAGATGACATTTGTTTGTGGCTGGGAAGATATTGCACTGTTATGGGCCAGGCTACCAAATTGAGAGATGAGGATGGCATTTGGACTTGCGCCTGGAGGGTCCCTATCCAACAATGGCAGGACCCCCAGGGCTACCAGGGCCTGAAACATCTGCCATCAATGATAGTTCTGGGAGACAGAGGCTACATTCACTACCAGTGTGGTGAGCATGGGCACCTGGTAGAAGCGTGCCAAAAAATTGTTTGTGGGAAGTGTAGAGAAATTGGGCATGTTTTTGAGCAGTGTCCAAATGTCAGAAAGTGTAATCTTTGTGGAGAGTCAAATCACATCTTCATAGATTGCCCAAACTCCTTTGCCAACAAGCTAAAGGCTAACAAGTAGGCTGAGAATGAGGAACAAGATGGTGGACAAAGGGAGGCAGTTGGAGAGCAAATTGAAGAGGCTGGGCTAGAAGATTCAAATCTCCCACCAAATCCTGAGGTTGGAGGAGAGGGATCAGGTGAGAGGGGGAGGGGCCTGTTATTGCCCCACAAATGGAGAGTGCTGAGGGAGAGGAAGCAATGCAGGCAGAGAGAGGAGCTGGAAACGATGGCCTCCTCCCCAACGCCCAGCAAATCAAGAGGCCTGCCTCAGAATTGTCCTCTGAGACTCTTGGAACTTCAGAGAAGCGGGGGAGAGCTGTGTACTCCTCAGACAACTCGTCTGTGGAGGAGTCCAGAGTCTTCCTCTCAAATTCTCCAAACCAGGTCTCCTTTTTAAATGTAGCTCTGCAATCAACCCCTAAGGACTCGATACTGAACGCGGCATTACCCCCAAGACCAGCTGCCAGAGTCCGGAAAGGGAATGGAGCTCAGACCTCTCCCCTTTCCCCCATAAAAGGAAAGGAAGAGCTGCATTCACAATTATTTGGTTAACTGCCTTTCTCTTATAGTTTTTTAACCCTGTTATCTTAATTCTTTTAAACTGTCATGCCTGTTTTTTTTAAACATTATACACATGACCCTCATCATTTCCACCCTTAATGTGAGAAGTGTGAGGTCGGGAGTTAGAGCCACTACAGTTTTATCCTTTCTTAGTGCTTTTAATGCAGATGTGTTTTTACTCCAGGAGTGCGCCATACCGTTTTTAAAACACTATAGGGAATGGGAGGAGAAGTGGCCACATGAATCCATATGGAGCAGATCAAATGAAAACAGGAATGATGGAGTGGCCATTTTAATTAAAAACCCCTCTATTCTGGTGAAGGGCAACACTGTGGTGAGAGACGGGCGGGCACTTTTAGCACATCTGACATACATGGGAAAGGATTTTGACAACAGAAACGACAGGTATGACCTTTTAGAAGACCTGCAGTCCCACTTGCTGGGTAGGGCACTGCTGGTGGTAGGAGGGGATATTAACTGTGTTTTATCCAGCAAGGATAGGAAGGGGGGAGGATTTTAAAATTGATAAAACGTTTATTGCAGGGTTTATGCAGGGATTTTAAACTCCAAGACTGTTTTAAAATCATGCATCTCGGAGAGGAAGGCTTCACCTGGTCCAGTGGTGATGGCAACAGAGCCTCTCGCATAGACTATATTTTTACAAGGGACTGCCCACCAACCGATGCTAGATTGACCCCTGTTTTCTTCTCTGATCACATAATGCTCTCCTGCACCCTCTCACCTTTTTCGGGTTTGACAGTGGTCTGTGGAAGCTCAACTGCTCCCTGTTAGAGGATAGGGAGTTAGTTAGCCGGTTCAGGGAGCAGTATAAAGAGTGGCAGACCCTTCAAGACTTGTACGACACACGTGCACACTGGTGGGAAATGGTGAAGGGAAAGACCCAGACATTTTTAGAAAGGCAGGTAAGAGGAAAAAAGATAAGGAAAACAGACGCATGCTGGGACTGCAGAAGCGACTACAGCGCTATTTTAAACTACAGCAACAGGGCATGGATTTTAGTGAAGATATTAAACAAGTCAAAACAGAAATGTCGGTTTTAGCAGACATTAAAAGTAAGGGTGTCATTCTAAGAAGGCAGGAAAGGGAGATCGAGGAGGGGGAAAAGTGTACCAGATATTTTTTTAAGAAAATTGTCAACAAAGGGGGGGGGGGGGTATTTTACAACTAAAAAAAGAAAGTGGGTACACAGCAAACACAACAGAAGAAATCAAAGATACTATAGAGACCTTCTACGGGGATCTTTACAAGGAAAAAAATATTAAAATAGACACCATGACAGGGGTTTTAAAATTCACTGACAAAACAGTAAAGGATAGTGTGCCTTTAACCCAAGATTTTACCCTTTTAGAGTTAGATAAAAGTGTTAAAAATTTGAAGAAAGGGAAGTCCCCAGGAGAAGACGGGCTTCCCTTGGACTTTTAGGGACATTTTAGCACCGGACCTACTTTTTGTTTTCATGGATTTTGAACAACTAGACAGACTACCTGACAGTTTTAGAGCAGGGATAGTGACTCTACTTCACAAAAAGAATGACAGGACTGAACTGAAAAACTGGAGACCTATCACCCTCTTAAATCTTGACTGCAAACTTTTTAGTAAACTTTTATCTGCTCGTATGTCCCGGGTTTTAGAGGAGGTGATTCACCCGGATCAAGCCTGTGCCATCCCGGGGAGGAAGATCACCGACAGCCTCGTACTGATCCGAGACACCATCTGTTATGCGAGAGACAGAAATATCCGGCTAGTAGTCCTAAATTTAGATTTTGAGAAAGCCTTTGATCGGATCTCGCACCAGTACCTTTCCAGGTACTGCAAAAAATGGGGTTTCCAGAAAGGTTTATAGCCTGGGTTGGATTGCTGTACCGGGACATTACCAGCAGATTTGTTGTTAATGGGCATCTAACAAAAGCAGTTAACATACACTGCGGTGTCCGTCAGGGTTGTCCGTTATCAGCCCTCCTCTACGTTACCTGTATAGAGCCGTTGGCACAGATCTTGAGAAGGGACCAAAGAATCAATGGGGTGGCAATCCCGGGGAGCGGGGGATTGACCACAAAATGTGCAATATATATGGACGATTTTAACATTTTATGTACTGACCTTTTATCTGTCAACAGGACACTGGACTTGACTGACTGGTTCGGACAGGCCTCTGGGTCAAAGCTTAACCGAGATAAGACTCTTTTTACGGACTGTGGACAGCAACCGAGATGACAGGACTCCCCTTGATTGTGACCCAGACTGACCAAAAAATACTGGGGGTTAAATTTGATAGGGAGGGGGGAGGAAAAGGAAACTGGCCAGATGTGGTAGGGAAAGTTAGACTAGGTACTGGGGACTTAGAAGACTGACAATGGAAGGAAAGGTTTTAATCATTAAAGCAGTGATTTTACCTTTGCTTTTATTAATCACTTCTGTTTTTAACCCACCACGAAGAGTGCTTTTAGATCTGGAACGCGCCATCTTTTATTACTTGTGGGGGTGCAAATGGGAGAGGCTGAGAAGAGAGGTGATGGAAAAGCCGAAAGAGAAAGGAGGAAAGGGAGTCCCGGACCTACACCAGTTTTTAGGAAACCAATACAGCACCCTGCACATCACCTACGCCACAGCCCCATCCAGAGATCACAAAACGACAGCAATGGCACGATTCTGGATGGGGTCCTACCTCAGACACTTAAAAGTTTTACCCATTGATCTTAGAGTACCTGTGTCTTTTCACCTGCCACCGGCCTACGCTTTTAACCAGAAATTTCTAAAGCATTTTAAACTAGAGCAAGAGGAGCTGTCTATTTTAACTCACCATCGCTCTCTTCTCTCTGATAAGAACAGATACTACACTTGACCTCTAACTCACTTGCTAGGTTTTCTGGCTCACCAAGAGGCTGCTTCCAAGCCAGTGTACCCTGCTCAAACAATTGGCCGCAACCCCAGTCTCATGACCTGGAATTGCCCACAAGTGTGCATAGTTCATCTAACAAGACTGCTCCGAAGTAGGACACCCAACTACTGACAGTAGTCCTACTGACACTGTGGCAACACAAACACCAAAACCACAGTGCCATAGCAGCACCCAAAAGGCTAACCAAAAGGCTGCACATCCCTAGTGCAACCGAAGGCTGGCCACACCAGCACATTACAAAGATGACACTGGCACACACAAAGACCAAACTGTTATAACAAGAGCAGGTAACTTACAAGCCTTCAGGAAAGCACTTACCAACTGTAAGCCATTAACACTAGCAATATCTAAAGCCATCATAGCTCATGCTTACCCAAGCCAAAATTGCCCAACCCTCAACACTAGCCACAATCAACCACAAAACAGAGCCACCAGAAGAAGCCTAATTACAAAAAACCCCCCAAAAGGACCAAAACATGGCTACAGTGCACCCAGCAGACATGGTTCGGGCAGCCTACCCAAACGGAGCTTCCCCACTAGCTACCTAACAGTTAACTATCTAAATTCAACCCTAGTCTTCATGTGACTACTTGTGGTGGGTATTTATGCACTAAAACCCGCTGGTGCGAGAAAAGCGATCGGCAAGCCGACAACCCTCTCGAGACCAGGGACGTGCTCCCGAGACAACTGCTCTTTCCACGTTTGTCACAACGCTACCCAAAAGAAACCAGTGAAACCCAAAGGGGAAACACTGCTATGCCTAACAGGGGAAATACACAATACTGCTCCAAAACTTACCAGGCTAGGCTACCCAAACTAGTACTGCTACTACACCAAGGCCAATCAACACTTACCTAGGTCCCCACCAATAAACATCTCCAGCACCGGCGGATGCCAGAGATGGCTCTCCCCTCACCCAACACCACAAACTACTGGCAAATATAAATGATACTGGGCAACCAACGAAACAGGAATACCTTACCAGCAGGGACACAACAGAAAGCCAAACCATAGCACAAACTAAGCCAACCAAAACCAAATACTCTGACGTATAACTCTGTATATGTTACAACTCAGCTCAAGGAAGTAACAGTGAGGGAGTCATATGCCAAAGTAAAAGTTAAAACAATGATTTATTAACTAAAACTAAGGGGTAAACAAACTACATCAAACCAAAAGAACAGAACAAAAGGTGTGCATAGGTGAGGAGGGAGAGAGACACTGATAGTCCGAGGCCTTCTTAAGCCCAAGGAGTTCACCGGGCCCAGGTGCACTCCATCAGTCTGATGATTCCACCCACCAGACTCCTGCAAGATGCAGAGCCAGGAGAGTGGGAGGGTCATCACAATATTATATGTATTTTTTTTATTCTTTCGGTGTCATGTGACTTGGAATTCCATGCCCATTGCTTTGTGTGGCTATTGTAATGCTGTTGTGTGGCCATTGAGATTGTGTGGGATTGGGACGAAGACCAGTTCTCGGTCGATACGTTAGTCACTGTTTTTAATATGTAGCCACTATAATGAAGGCTTTTTATATTTTTGTACCCGCAGACAGAGTACCGTAGTTTTTCTTTGGGGAATCCATGCCTGTATTTCCTCATATGTACCTTACGTGACTGGCAAGGAATATCCCTAATATATTTTTTCAGTATTGTACCCGCTAACCACAGAACACCTGTTTTTGCTGTCTTCTGGTACCTCAGATCCAAGAAGTGCTCCTTTCTTACTCTTTTTTCAAGTAACAAATGTTTCTGTTCTAAAAGAATATTCTTCTATCTTTTGTAGATAAAGAAATAAGAACCTGGCACAATAAGGTTTTGAGGCAGGTACAGTAAATGCAATTTGGATTTTGATGTTCATTAATGAAACATCTCATAATAGAATACTATGGATCTTTTTTTCAACCCATTCAGACCAAATAGGCATCTGATCTTCGCACTGGACTTTATATATCGATTTTATATATGTTGGGAAATAACAATCGCTTTACTGTGACAGGCTCAGCCTACGGCTCATTCTCTGTGAAGTCCTTTGAGACGTGCATGTGATAAACGGCTATATAAATAAACAAACTTGAACTTGAGCTCTGCTTTTTCTGTTTCTCAGGTCAGTTTATTTGGTGTGGAGTAAAAAATTGTCAAAGTAAAACTTGTTTTGTTAAAAAGATGTCATAACATAAAAATAAGACATATGTCGTCTGCCCTCCACTCTTTCAGAATATTATTAACAAATACAGAAGATCATAAATAGGCTTTTAATTTGTGAAGAATTTAAATGTCCAGTGTTTGTGGTTAATTTATATGGAGGTCAAACAGTCTCATAAGGAGGCAAAAACTAATAGAAATAGGCATTAAATAGATGTTTAAAAGACTGATTTGTATCTGTAACCCACATTTCTAAAAAAACAAAACGATTTTTAAATATGCAAAAACATTTGCTAATAAATGTTTTTCAATTTCCATTAGTAATCATTTGTACATAAAATACATATTTTCATATTTTCACACATCTCCATTTCCAAGGCATGATCATATTCACAGTCCTTATTATTAATTAATTATTAATTTGCATTTTTGGATGTAAATATATTTGTGAATCTCCATCTGTTTTCTTTTCTTTATCTTTCTTTTTTATATGGATACTTTGGAGACTGTTCCTGCACAAATGCGCTACTGTAGCCAGAATAACCAAGAAAAAAAAATCCGGATTCAGTTCAGCCTTCAAAATAAAGTGCTACTGATAAAACGTGAAAAATGTAGATTTAACCTCATTTCTTTTTATTTAATCATAAAACGATGATGGAGAGCTCAGATTAATGATTTGTGTCATAATAATGTAAAAAAAAAAATACCACAGTAGCCTACTTACCAATTTAAACTAAAAAGGCTATGCAGCAGTTGAATATGCTTAATTGGTCATTGCACGATTCACCTTTCATTTCTGCAGCACAAACGCTATGGCAAAATACTCATGCCACGTGTGCTTTAACAACAAATTAACATTTAGGCCCAAGTGGTCATAGGAAAATTGTATTCCACTGCACTCTCCATATATTTGCAGCTGGCCTACCCTGCTGTACATGTGCGTTACATACACAAGGGGGAGATGTTGGCTTATAAAAATCGTTCACTAACGTTCAGTCATGACAAAAACGGTTTCGTTTAGACATCATGTACCTCTGGTTACCACCTGTTTAAAATATTTCTTCTTTTACATATCATTATTTTCTTCTTTTTATTCGATTTGAGCAAATTTGTGATTGCATGAATGTTAAAAGTAAAATAGCCAGCAGACTGTTAAAATCACTACAGTCTATCAACGTGCTATTGTTATGCTGCTGCCATCAATACCAACTCCCCGGTGTAGCTGATTGGCCGATACAACTGTCAAAATACCGCCTACTTTGAGAGAACTCATTTTATTGGTCGGGGATTAAGTTTTGCATGAGATAAACTCCGAGGACTGGTCGAAGAAAACGTCATTCGCGTTCGGTAAAACCGTCTATATCCCGCCTAAATTTCAGATACTCATCATCCAATTGGTCGAGAGGACAGCTCGGCATTAGGTTGACACTAACGATTGGTCGGGAAGACGTCAGTCACGTTGAAGTCGAAAGTAATTGGTTATTTGTTCCCGTGCAGATTTCAGCTTTCCCTTCCAAAACCAGTCCGACAGGCAGGGACAGACAGACATACTTCAGCTATTGTCACAGAAATATCATGTTTTTATCAACTAACGTTAACGTTAAGCCGATGCTTTACACTCACTGGATTTAACTTTACATCTAAGGCGTAATTAATGTGAGTACAAAAACTTTTATATTCATGTTTCTTATGCAGACAGCCAAATGCAGACACAAGTGGATTCGGGGAGTGCTGCCTTAACTGTTGTCAGAGAAATTAACTTAACGTTAATGTTTTTATCAGCTAACGCCGGCGTTAAAACGGCAACTCGCATTTATTGTGTTTACTCATTAAAGCGCCGTTAATGTGAGCATTACGCCTTTGTGTCCATATCTGTTATCTGGCGATTCTTCCCATGTTATTATGAAGGTTCTTAGACTGGTTTGAGAGAGAAGTAAACTGGTTCAGTGTGGCCATCAACGCTGAAGTTGGTGCATAGAAGAGCTATCTCTACCTCATTGTTGCCCAAATGAACTTGTCTGATATTTTCTCAGCCGTCAAATATTTTGCTCTCCCGTTTGGAAAAATCGACAGATACAGCCAAGTACATAGTTAAATCAGCCATTGATAACATGGTCATTACTATCTACTCCCTAACCAGAACAGCGCACTAGCTTGTATTGCTGTGCGTATGGAATGTGAACAAGTTATCCAGTTATTAGCCTGCAAGCTAACGGATGCTAGCCATCTTCCAATGGCAGGAGACTTTCCATTTGGACCAACTTGTCCCATTAAAACCTATTACAGAGGCTCTCTAGTGTTGGCAGCTACAACACTAATATGTGATCATCCTTCTTTTGTCCATGGTTTTCTGGTAAGCGTAGGTTACCCCTATGCTTTACCTAGCCTCTGTGGGTAGCCTATTTGTGGCTCTGTATTCTGTGATTATGCAACCGTGCTGGTTAATTATTCAAAAAGTAGGATTTGCACACCACAGTCCAGTCAACAAATTGTGATTTAAGCAAGCTATCTTGACCATTGGAGACAAACTATAGACACTGACAGACTTACACCGACATAACAGAGTAGACCGTTTTCTCTTGATTTCTGGATATGGATCAATAGTGACTGATGCAGATGTGTAGGAATGCTACTTTGTTGTTTAGACAAACACACACACACAGATATTTTATGTGGTCTATTTTGATTTGAGGCATGATTTTCAGATAACTTGCTTGTTATTATGAACAAACAGATGATGTGACTGTTTTAACAGTATTGCCTATTTGATACATTTATATATAACAAATCTTAAGTCCAGCCTTTCGTTGTCTTTGTCAAAAAGACAACCCCGAAAGAGATGAATTGTGTCTACAGAGCATATGGGAATACTAGTTAGTTTCTCTTTTGAAAGAAGCACACTAGAAATAGACTATTGTCCTATGGACACGTGGTAACTTACTGTAGATTGTCCCTGTACTTGATTTTTAGCTTGCATGTTTCCAAAGCTCTTGTGCTTTATTGATTAGTTGTCAGTGAGCTAAACAAACAGATCAATAGCTAAAGCACTGGAATGATCAGCGGGGGTGTTGTGGGTGGTGGTTGGGGGAAGCAGGTACTTGCAGATGAATAGACTAGATTCAGAAATAGACCTAGAAAAGAGTACAGTAAGGCAGTGATTCTCAACCTTTTTCATATCATGGACCCCTAATTTAGTCCACATTAGAGCCACAGACCCCCCATTTGATGAGATTTTGTCTCTTGAACCCAAATCTGAGAATATTTTTATTGTCAGATATAGGGTTGCAAAATTCCGGGAATTTTCAAAGTTGGAAACTTTCCATGGGAATTAACGGGAATTTATGGGAATTAACGGGAATTTATGGGAATAAATGGGAATGAACCAGGAATTTACTAAATTGAAGGTATGCTCTTAATAAGGAACTTAAATATAGTTGGGGAAAACATATTTTAGCATAATCCTGACTAAAACAACCAGATATCATGCAAGTACAGTTGAATATCTATGCTATTCCTCAATCACATGCACACATAGCACACTGCTTACTGCAGGGCTATTGAGGCCACGCCCCCTACATGCCTACATGCACTGTGCATTCCTGTGCATTTTTGTTAATTTTTGAATGGGTTGGGTCAGGGGGATGAGTAATATTTAACTCAACATTCATGTTTTTGTTCTTCAATGAAAGAATTGATTCAATAAAATATTTAACACTTGATAAAGTTCTACTTACAAATAAATCTGTTTTAATTGTATTATTTTGGATGGATGTCTGCTTATAACAAAACAAATATTTATGCTTGGATATGATACCTTTCCATTAAATTACCCTCAATTCCCAGTTAATTCCCATAAATTCCCATTAATTCCCATTAATTCCCATAAATTCCCATAATTCCCATGGAAAGTTTCCAATTTGGAATATTTCCAAAATTCCCCAGCTTAACTTCCCATGTAAATTTACCGGAAACTTTCCGGAAATTTACCAGAAATTTTCCACCCCTTTGCAACCCTAATACGGACACACATTAGAAGAAGTGAAACTAGCCACTGAGACCATAACCTCTCGTCAAAAAAATGTATTGACTTTATATTTTGAGTGAGAAGTTGGGTTGTGGTCCCATTGTTTTTTTTTGGAGCCATCGATCGTTATAGACGGCTATCGGAAGTTAGGGGAATTGCTGTTTGCCGCCACTTCCTTATTGGCTTCATTCTTCACCGCAAAGCATTTCATATAAAATAAGAAATAATAAGCTAAATTGCTGACGCCTTTTTCATCCGGCGTAGATAAGCTGTTGGAGGTAGGGCTGTGCAAAAAAAAATCGATACAGCTGAGTATTGCAATATTTTTTTCCATGATACTGTATCGATTTTCCAGCCCCTCGTATTGATACATTAAAAAAAATTTTAAACGGATTTAAAATGTCCTTAAATTTCCCTCAAATCCCTTTGAATTAAATAGTTTTGACTCAATTTGTCCGCTGAGTTATCAATATAATGTGATGTACATATTAGACTAACCAGGTGGTACACAGCAAGTTGTATTTTCAGCTCTATTTTTACATTTTCAGTAAATTATGTAGAGTATTGCAGTGTATCGCAATATGTATCGTATCGCAATGTATCGTGATACAATCGTATCGTGACCCATGTATCGCGATACGTATCGTATCGTGAGGACAGCAGAGCGCGAGAGACGGGACAGAAGAGAGACGGGACAGGAGAAAGAGAGAGAAGGAGAGAGAGAGACGGGACAGGAGAGAGAAGTCGATGCTCTTCAAAGATGACTCTTTTTGCCGCCAATTTTTTGCTAATGTTCCAAATATAAATGGGAGAAGTAAAGGGTGGAACAGGGAAACATCAGAGGGACTTCTATTTTAGGAGGGTGTGTTAAAGCCCCAGTATGCAAGTGTTATGACCATGAGAAACTGGGGCATTTCCTCATTATTTAAACTGATCTTTGTTGCCATCATTATTGGATCTCAGTTCTGTGAGTGCAGTAGTACTCAGGAGAAGACTAAAATATGCACTTTGTTCTTATAGCCTATTTATTTTTAGGCCTATTTTTTTTTTTTTTTTTTTATCATATTTTTGTTTTAGACTACTTATTTCCTACAATTAAAAATTCTCAGTTTTTCAATTGAACATTGGGCCTGTCATAATTTAATTGTCATGCTTTCATAAACATTTTTAAGGTTTGTTTAGTAATCACCGAAAAATTTCTCTTGCCGCTGCAAACATCCCTTAGCAGGCTACTTTTCATATCTGGCTGGCTGCTCAAAAATTCGGGGAACCCCCTGATTATTAAATTCAGAAAGATATGCCATTGACTGCATTTAAAGGAAAAAATCTGTGCCGCTGTGATTCCAGCCTTCAAAATAAAAGCACACAATTTGCTACTTTTGAAAAACAAGGAATAAATCCTATTTGGATGTACAGAGCAGCAAGGCTCATTTCAGCGGAGTCATTAAATATGAGGTGAAACTCCAGCTGTAAAATAGGACACTAGTAATAAAGTCACGCTTTCACAATAGAGGAGTAAGCTATCTTAATTAGAGCAGAGAGCCGACAGATACGTCTAGTGTAGAGGTTATATATCACCATGCAAAAAACATGGATTGGTACTTTTTGCATGGAAAATGAGTTTTGAAAGCCCGAACCAGAGATCTCACCTGGCCAAGTATTCATCGAGTCATTGGTATTGATCAACCCCAGCAGATATGTTCTCGACAAGCGCCCCGTCTAATTAGCAGTTTAGTGCCACGTCTGCCGGCTACATTTTTATGAACATAACAAATGGTGCAATAATAACAATTGTGTCACCCAGGTCCTCAGTTTCGTGGCATTCTGCTTTGTCTAAATTCCATTTTAAACCCTTTTCCTGTGAAATCCATCTGATTTCTGCAATGGCTGCAACAGGGCCATAAGGTCTAGGCCTATACACTCTTCACTAACACACACACACAAAAAAACGCGGCTTCCGACTCACTCGAGTAGTGCCCCTTGTGCATGAATACATTCACACAAGTTACTCTCTCTCTCTCTCTCTCTCTCTCTCTCTCTCTCTCTCTCTCTCTCTCCCTCTCTCTCTCTCTCTCACACACACACACATGCACACACCTCCGACTCTCCCGAAATAGGGCCTCTCGGTCGTGAAATGCGTCTGTGCACACTTGCCGCCTTACTCAATCACATACACACACTGGAAGTGGCACTAGGCAACCAGTCCAGTGGTGCAGCTACGCTAGCAGTGGGTAAACAAGCCCAGGCTCACTGACTACCAGCGTCTATACAAGGCCAGGGTCCATTCAACTGCCCTGTTGATATTCCACTGGTGAGCTGAGCTAGCCTGAGACAGGGGAGTGTGTATGAGAGAGAGAGAGGGAGAGGGAGAGAGAGATCTTAAGGTAAGCACTAGGTTGCTAAACTACAGCTAAGACTGTCCCTTCACATGCAGCACCTAAAGCCAGGGTCCCCACTGGTCCTGGAATTCCCGGATTAGCAAGGAATTTTGAAAGGTGTATTTTAGGTGATTGTTGGACTTTACAGGAATAAAGCAGTGTTTTTAGACTGAAGTGGCCGATAGTCAATATTTAACGCCAATATTCAATTTCCTGCCAAAAATGTTATTCTTGTCAGGGTGGAAAAAAAAATCTTTTTAATTTTTCAGTTAAGGGTTGTTGTTTTATGTAGCCTATAGGAATGTGATATGTTGTATTGAAAGGTTCTGCAGTGATGTCATAAACAAGAATAATTTGGTAACACTTTACAATAAGCATTAACTAACCCTTAATTAACAGTTAACTAATGTGTCTGGTAATACTTTAGTTAACATGAACACCATTAGTAAATTATTACCAGACACGTTAGTTAACTGTTAATTAAGGGTTAGTTAATGCTTATAACCCTTAATTAATGTACCTTTATTGTAAAGTGGTACCAATAATTTTATAATAATTTTATTTAGCCTATAGGCTCTATTTTAACAAAGTTACAAAGTGATGAACAACAATGACATAAAATACATAAAAAGAAACAATATAAAATATAATAAAAAAAATACGGTAAACAATAAAAAGCCAACAGAGGAGGTGAATAAAACAAGCAAGAAAACGCTAGTTTAAAAAAAAAAAAAATGTTTTCAATTGTGATTTAAAAGCAGTGACAGACTCAGCCCTTTATTCTCAGGAAGGTCGTACCATAACTTGGGGGCCCTCACCGCAAACGCTCTGTCTCCCTCGGTCTTAGGTTTAGACTTTGGAACTGACAGCAGAGCTTTTCCAGTCGATCTCGGGGAGTGTCGTTGCTCAAGAGGTGTTCAAAGTTGTGAGATATAGGCTAGGTTGTAGCCAAGCCGTGAACAGTTTTGAAAGTCAGTGATAACGTTTCAAAAAAATCAATTCTGTACACAACAGGCAGCCGGTGAAGAGAGGCCAAGATGGGGGGGGGGGGGGGGTAATATGCTCTCTTCTCTTCGTTTTAGTTAGCAGCCTAGCAGCAGCATTTTGTACAAGCTGCTGACGAGACAGAGCTTTTTTGGCTTGGGCCAGAATACAGTAAAATTACAGTAGTCCATATGTGAAGAAATGAGTGTACAGATCAGTTTCTCTAGATCAACTTTATTTCAGAAATATCCCTAGAAGCATGATTGCAGAAATTTGCTCTTCAAAATTCAAGTCTGAGCTGAAGGCAACTCAGGGCCAAGAAATTCATAAACAGTTTGGATGTTAGTAGGTGGGCCAAATGTCACCACTTGCGACTTGTCATCATTCAGTTGCCTGGGCAGATATTAGGGAATCGAAGCAACCGGCAGCATTGGGTTTCACAGGGAGATGCAACTAACTATCAACAGCATAACAATCATTTTGATCATTTTCAATATATTGCAGAGTTAATCCATCTGTTAATATAGGCTAGTCCTCTGTGTTTTTCATGTAGCAGTGTTTCTCAACCTAGTCCTGGAGGCCCACCTGTCCTGCAAGGTTTTTGCTCCCAACTAGATTTGGATCAGGTGTCCAAGAACAGTGCTGGAGCCAAAGGACAGGTGGGCCTCGAGGAGTGGTTTTGAGAAGTACTGTTCTATAGCACAGCTCCACTCATCTCCTCACCACCAGTACCTGTAACCCCCCCCCCCCCCCCCCGTCCCCCCTTGCTAGCTGCTATCATATAATCTGTTGTTGTCTGTATTTATCAGCCCTCTATAGCCGCGCAGGGATGCAGAGCCCCCCTCACCTCCTGACTGTCAGTGCCTGTGCCTGGGTCAGCAGTCTCTGTCACCGTAAGTTAGCCTGCCACTGGAATGAAGCCACCAAAAACCCCTTGTACGTTCCTTTAGCCCAGACCTTTTCTCCCTACCTTCCAACCATCCATCCATGCCTCCGCTGCCTCTTTCTGCCATCAGCCGGCCTGCTCAGGGGAACAAAGCCCCTCGTGTCCTCTTTATTTCTCCATCCTTTCCTCCTCCAGATGGCTGACCCTCAATACATTTGTCCTTCTAACCCATTCTGACTAGGTATGCACCAAATAATTGGCCTATAGACGTTATAAATGGGTCAATACGTCTGTTGTTTATGTTCATCTGCTATTTGATCAGTGATTGAATGCAGGCACTTTTTAATTGACAACGGGCCCATTGGTTCTTGAAGTGGCCTTGCTGTTTTTAGTTTCAAAGACTTGGTCAATTCATTTCAGTCCTTCAGAGTCAGAGAGCTCACACATATTGATTTCTGCCGTTATGAATTTCATAGATTAGGAGCAGTTTAATGTATTGGAGCCGATGCTGCCTCTATGAAAACCTTTTTCATGTGCTACCGGCCGTATCAAATTCACTTTAGTATGTACTATGTATGGATAGAAACTTTGATTTACTTCCACATGGTTAGGCCAGCAGTGTCCTGCAGCCAGAAGAACAATCTGTTAAACCCAGCGCTAGATTGAAATTGTTCTGTTTATGCTGGCTGTGCAGTTGTAGCCTACATGATGTGCAGTTGTTTATACAAACTCAAATCATTACAGTTCGTCTGTTACAGAATCAGTAATCGGAATCACTTGCACTTATCGTGAGCCGCTTTGGACGAAAGCGTCTGCTAAATGATGTAATGTAACGTAATGTAATCAGCCCCAAAAACCTAATCGGTGCATCCCTAATTATGCCCCTTTGACCCTGGATGTCTCCCACCAATCCCTCCCTCCCTCCCTTTGTTCCTGCTTTTATTGTACCTCTGGTTCTAGTCCCACTTCCTGTCCCATACAGTGTTTCCCATAGGTTAGCAGTTTACAACAACAAAGGGTCAGCAGTTTCCAGCAGTTTTGCAAAGCAAATATAACAGTGGTTTTCAACCATGTGCCACGATGACCCAAGAGTCTGCAGGGTTTCATTCCGATCAAACGTTACAGCAGCTGATGTCACTGATCAACACACCTTCAACCAGAGAAGAAGAACTTGGCTAATCAGTGAAATCACCTGCTGTAGTGCTGAAATATAATATACAGCTAATTACAAATGGGTTACTTCCTCAACATATAATGTAGGCTAAGCTATATTTCTAATGTAAGTTACATTTCTAATGTAGGCTACATTTACTACTTTATTTATAGGCTGTAGCACTTTTCAAAACAAATGTTACAAAGTGCTTCACACAAATAAAAACAAAAGGTGATAAAAGCAAAATGAAGATAAAACGCAAAACCATAGTCACACCAAGATCAACAGATAAAATGACAAAACATGTTCATAAAATATATGCTGTATATTCGATGATCAACCGACCAATGTCTTTAGTGTTGTTGTTGATTGTGTGCACGGGTATACATTTTAAAAGCTACAGCGTCATCACTGTGGGATGATGAACATCATATCTGGTTTTGAAATATCACTTGCCAAATGAACATCGGGTCTGCAATTAAGTTATTATAAAAATACATACGTTTTGATGTTTAGTAAATATTTGGGCTGTTTGGAGAGAGTGAGACAGCCAGCCAGACAGAGGGACTGGAGAAAGTGAAGATAGACAATATAAAGTTAATTAGCACTAGGGCTGGGCAATATGGTTGAAATCAATATCATGATAATCATAAAGATTTTTCTCGATATCAGTATATATCACGATTTGGTTCATGTATGCAAAATCATGTTAAATATTCAAATGAATGTTCATCTCATTGAACCGAATGGTAATGTTAGGTGTGGTGTCAAACAAAACTGAAATTTTCAAATAATATTCCTACCATACCTCCATTTTATTTTAGTTTTTAAGTAAAATTTGCTTGTCATCATCAGTTTAGACAGCAGAAATGTGTCACGATATTAAAATATCTTCATATCATCACAATATGATTCCACTGAAAGACAATAAACGATAATATTGAATTATTTCCCAGCCCTAATTAGCACAGTGGAAAAAATGGCAGCTTAGTGCATCACAGTACCCAAAATAAATCTATAACAAAGTGTATTTGGGCGTCTATGACTTTTCCTGGGTGGGCTGCCCCAAATATGATCAATATATGGGAATAGGCATGGGACGATATGAAAATTTTATGTCACGATTATCCTGGCCAAAATAATTGCGATTTACGATAATCATCAAAATATGCTTAAAATTCACTGGAATCACTTGACCTTACATTTTGTTAAGAAACAAATATTTTTATTGCATCATAGGACACATATCTTTTTTTTTTGTGAACATCCTTTTTAGTGAAAAACAAACAAGGACAGATTCAGACTCTCGCCAACACCCAGCAGGTAATCACAATGAGAGAAAAAAATCCATTAATAAAAATAATCTACCTATCAACCTGATATCCAAGCATTCACATGGTTCAAAATCAATCAGGAAATCAACAGGACTGTACGTTAGTGAGATAGACAGCTTTTTCAAGTCACCCATGAGGATATTCACGATTATCCCGATAATGGAAATTCACCAAGATAAAATTATCTTGAGTGTTTTTATCGCGATAAAAGATAAAATCATATATCCTCCCATCCCTATATGGGAAACCCTGCTGTTTTTCCCTCCCTCCTCTTCCACTTCCCTGCATGGTTTGCTATGACGTGCCTCTCCCAACCCCCTTCACTGAAAGAGGAGTCCTGAGTGCACACACACACACACTCACACTCACACACACACAAACACATTCACAATAAGCTGTGCCCCATCTTGCTCACTGCATTTCCATGTGTTCCAAGTGTTTATGCTTGTGTGTGTGTGTGAACGTGTGAGCTCATGCCTCTCATCTTTTGGCCATCTATTGACAATCCAACCCGACCACATTGAGGTCCTTGTCAAGTCTGCACTGTGGTCTGTGAAATACACACTAAACCCCCCCCCCCCCTCCCCTCCACGACTGACCTGGTGTTGCTCTGGCCCGAAAAACTGCATGTCAGCAAATGCAGATGCACACACACACACACACACACACATACATATACACACAAACAGCGTTGAAGTTGCTGAGACAGCGTTTCTTCTAATCTCTGGTAGCGTGTGGGTTTGTTGAAGTCTACATCCACTCACCGGACAGTCGGGGTGTG